>NC_012871.2:13527129-13806692 GCF_000003195.3 Sorghum bicolor | reverse complement strand
ATATATATATATATATATATATATATATATATATCATGTCCATACGAGTTAGAATAACTTTTGTTTAGCATGATACAAAATCTGATTCCAAAGCATTTGAATTATGCAAGAACAAATTAATAACTAGCCAATAAATCAAAAGAATTGCAGCTACAACTCTATCTCTATCTATACTATAATGGAACAGTTTAAATTATACTAGATCCACCCAATAAAACATTCCTCACTGAGAGTCTCCAACCTCTATGCACCCAGTAAAACGTACATAGGAAGTCGTCTCTATTAAAATTAAAGGCTACAAAACACCTCTCCCAAACTTCAACCCTAATCATGCGGCCAAGATCGATTACAGGCTTCAACGCTAGGCTTCAACGCGATTACTTCCGCAGTTCCGCCCAGGGTTGCGGCTTCAACGGGATACAATCAATCACCGAGAAAAAAAAGAAGGAAACAAACCAATAGGATACGATCCATCATCGAGAAGAAAAAAGGAACAAAGAAACCGACGAGCACGGCGGCGGACGCAGCGAGTGCAGACCAAGCAAGCGGCGAGCAGGGCACGGCCGACATGCCGAGCGCTTGGCAGACGCGACACTCGGTGTGCACGGTGGTAGATGCGGCAAACGCGGACCAGGGTGGCGACCAAGTGGCTCCCATCAAATTTCTTCTGTGTGCGTGCAGTGCAAAGCCAAAGCCTAGCCCTGCTGCGGTGGAAAACTCGGAGCAGCAGCCCTGCAGGTATACATACATCTAAATCCTGATATCAAGACTCGACAACAGCCAACGCCAATAGTCTGCTGCTAGCTGCCCATACTCACGTTTCTCCTTGTCCTTTCATTCTCCAATTTCTTACCTAGAAATTAATCGCAATACAAGCCAGGATTGGTGATCCGTGCATAAGACACATGGTTTGCAAAACTGATTTACTAGATCATAGATTTCTATGGCTTTAGATTATTAGAAGATTTTTTATGTGGCACTGATTTTTTTTAACGTGTCACTGAATAATTCATATACTAATGATGTACTAATGAGCTATATTTATAATGGTTAAGAAAATTAACAATGGACCACCCAATTGCAAATCGTGGTTATGCCAATGCAAGTGCCCAAGCCGATGGGTGAGCAGGCAGCTTGTTGTGCTGGCGGCTAACACGGCCATCAGGGCTTTATGATCAGAGCATGTCATATATACCTACATTTCATACAATTGTTAAAAGGTTATGCCTCGCCATAAAACTAATAAATTCTAAGTAGAACGACAATATTTATGATTGGAATCAAAGATTCTCTATATGTGTTTCATCTTAGAATATGTTTCATCTTTCTTATCACAAAATAGCCATTCTATTTATATACAACAAATAAACAAATGTGTTTTTCTAGGAAATTGGGAGACTTTCTTGTATACAATTTCAAAAGTCATAGGATGGTGTAAGATTGCCACCAAATCAACACTATAAGCATACTACCTCTGTCCTGTAATACAGTGTATTTTAGCATTCAAAAGTTGTCCTCAAATACAATGCATTCTAAAAAAACACGCGTCTTTTATGTTCTCTCTTAATTTGTCCTAAAATTCTTAGAATGCACTGTATTATAGGACAAAGGGAGTATATGTTCTCTAACTATAGTCCGTACACTACATAGAACTTAGCTTACTATCTATCATGCGCAGCTTTCAATTTCACTGAGGATAAAATTCGGCGGACAGTTTGGAGACCTGTGCAAATGAATGTTTGATAGCTTCTCTAAAGATCTCCAAGTTATGATTAAGGACTTAGGCGCAGCATGTAACTTAGATGGTTAATTCGAGAAATAACTTTCCTATATATTCTTATGCATAAGTGTTTCTGGATTGTATACATGCTCAAATACAATTGTGCAAAATTTAAAATATGGAACAAAATCATTGATTATTTTTATGTGCGTTTTAGAAAACCGTGGCGTTAGCGCGGGCATTATACTAGTGTAATAGGTAGGAAACAATTTCAATTGAATGGTGCATGCAGGGACAAGACTTCCTAGTACACTAATCGGACTGATATATAGGTCTTGCTTAGTTTGCAAAAATCTTTAGGTTTAGTTACTGTAGCACTTTCGTTTGTATTTGGTAATTAATGTTCAACTATAGACTAATTAGGCTCAAAAGATTCATCTCAAATTACAGATAAATTATACAATTAGTTATTTTTTATCTATATTTAATGCTCCATGCATGTGCCGCAAGATTCGATATGATGCAAAATCTTAAAAAAAATTAAAACTAAACAAAGTCATAGTAACGAAACTAAAAATAGGTTAACTAAATCTGACCTGCTGCATGTACGTGTCTCTTCCTCCCTGCGCTTGACACATGCACACTTGCATACATAACTAAACAATATGGCCAACGCTGTTAAAGAAATTAAGCCTCTGAACGATGCCAATTAGGTGGTTAGCAATTTATCTTTGAATTCTAGTAGAGCTGCATCTTTTTTCAGTTTTCATGAGAAAATTATCTCCTTCAACATTAGCTTGGTTGCCATATGAAGCAACGATTGATAGAGTTGCATTCTTCATCTTGCTTTTCTTGGCATCAAATAAAAATGAACCAAATTGAAGAATTTGATGAGCTTTGGGCTCATCATCCTCTGCCCCTTGAAACAAAGTCGTCATCGACTTTGAGCCAATCTATATCTGTTATAAAAATAAACTCTACTAATTATTTCTCTTGTTATGTAAAGTGTCCACATCAACATCCACCAGAACATCCCACTAGCACATAGCACATTCAACTATCTCACCATGTAAAGTGTCCACATCATCATCCACTAATGCATCCGATCCAACTAACACATACTATTATGTTTTCATTCAAACTATTTACATTAGCAAACCACATTATTTTTAATATATATTGTTGTATTACTAACACCATACATATATATCTTCTGATTCTTAGTGATTAACACTAGCATATTTACATTTCTTCTTCAAACTTGTGGCAACGCGCGGAGAAATTCTTCTAATACCAAATACTCCTTGGTTCTTGGACTCATAAATCCTGCTCATGTGTTAGAACAACTTACATCTAGCAATGATATAAAGTAATATATATGGGTCCCATTGAAATGCACATGCATGTTTTTTTTATAAGGAATGTATCGGCACGTGACGTGCTCTTCCGTGGCAAGAAACTTTAGAGTAGGAATGGCAACGGGTACGTACCGATGGGTACTGGCCACCCGTACCCGTACCCGCCAGATCAAAACCTATTCCATCGGGTTACCCGCGAAAGCAGACGGGTAAGAAATTCATTCCGTACCCGCACCCGATGGGTAATTTTTACCCGACGGGTATTCCGTACCCGAAAATATACCCGAGTTCAACAGAAATATAATAACTTCCAGCAAGTTAAATATCACAACTTCTAGAAAATTAAACATAACAACTTCCAGCAAATTAATAGCAGCACTAGTAGCACACCAGCCGCTCAACACTTCACACGTTCAGCCAATCAGTTCATGGGCTATATGGGCTAAATTGCTTAGGTTGCTTACTCATTTTGCGGGTATTTCTTACCCACGGGTACGCGGGTATGGGTACTACTATTCCACACCCGTACCCGCTATACCCGATGGGTAAAGGATTTCGCCCAATAACGTACCCGCGGGTACAAAATCCATTCCATACCCGCGTCCTTATCGGGTAAAACCCGTCGGGTACTCGGGTTTCGGGTACCCATTGCCATCTTGACTTTGGAGCAACGCCTTCTAGCACAGCTGCACAGGCATCAAAGTTGCACACCTAGTAGTGGAGCTCTGCGTGTGTGATTGGTTAGGGCCTTGTTTATTTCTAAAATTTTTTGGGAAACAGCCACGTAACACTTTCGTTTGTATGCGACAAAAATTTTCCAATTATATACTAACTAGGCTTAAAAGATTCATCTCGTAAATTACAGATAAACTATGTAATTAGTTTTTATTTTTATCTATATTTAATGCTTCATGTATACGTCCAAAGATTTGATGTGACAGAGAATTTTGAAAAATTTTAGGTTTTTGGAAGGAACTAAATAAGGCCTAGATGGAACTGGTACCGATACTATGCTCTGCTCGGCGTCGCGCTTCAGGAATAGAATGTCGAGCTCCTGCTAGAACATCGTAACCAGGAACAGCCACGACAATGTGTACATGCATGTTGGTCCTCATTACCAGCCATTGCAAATTCGACAACAGTTGTTGGTCATCAGTGCATAAGAACATCTTGTCCTCGTAGTCGTGGTCGAGGTGGAGGTAGGCACTGAACATCTTGTTCTCGAACATGTTGTCATAGCTCTCGACAGTGTCGATGCTGAAGTTGGTGTAACTTGCCAGAGGAAGTCCCACAGGAGCAGTGGCGGAGTGTGGAGATAAAATAAGCAGAGGCTAATTTTTTTTTCAATCGTAATAATCATAATAGGTAGCAGTCATATGATGGAGTACTACTACTAGGCTCTTCTATCATTTTGTGTTTATTCTCTGTAGGCTGCAGCCAATGCATGCTTTCTAGTTTCTATATGTTTCATAGCTTCACAGAACAACTTTTCACACAACAATATAAGGAAAATAGTAGTATATACAGTAATAAAACATGCAAGCAAGGGGGAGCAGGTGCCCAGGTTCGCTTCTACAAGGCTCCGCCCGTGCACAGGAGCAGCGCCGGGGAATGGATCACAGAAGAGCTCGTCCATCTCAATGGTTGGGTCCACGAGGACGCAACCGGTGAACACCACGTAGAGGAACGCCGATGTGGCCGCCTGAATGCAGTTGCTCAAGCTATGATACGAGATGGATCGGAGTCTCATTCCTGTGCATATAGGTCTGTTAGTTTATCTTATAATCGTATTTTTTTTTCTCATAATAAATTAGCAAAAAAAAAAAAAATTAGATCAGCAAACAGGCTCCTAGATCCCAACGTGACATTGTACTAGAATGACATTCTTTCCATAACAGAGCGAGTATTCATATATTGTTAATTTTGTAAGAAACGCGGGAACTTGAAATTTCAGTGAGGATTAATTTTCGAGTAGGGATGAAGAAATGGCCCCCAAAGGCGGATGGGGCTGAAATAAAGAACCTTTTCAGAAAAAGAATATATATATATATATATATATATATATATATATATATATATATATATATATATATATATATATATATAAAGAAAACGTTCCACACGAGTGCGTGTCCGCTCCAGACCAGACCCCCATTCAAACCCAAACTCCAACTCGAGTCTCAAGATCCCAATCCCATCCCATTTCCCGGATCAATCGCCGCGCAAGCCCAAGCAGATCCGCCGGCGAGCGAGCGCGCGGCGCGCGGGGGCAAGGGCAATGGGCGTCGTCTCGGCAGCGGCGGACGCGCTTGTCGCGGTTTTCTCCCTGACCATCGCCGTCGCGGCGCCGCTGATCGACGCGCAGTCCGTCCTCCCGCACACCCTCTACCCGGCGCCGCTCCTGGAACTCAAGCGCTGGTACGCCGCCGAGTTCGGCGACTACCTCGTCGCCCAGCCCCCCGCCTTCTTCCGCGGCCTCGTCTGCCTCGAGCTCTCCTTCCAGTGGCCGCTCGCCGTCGCCACGCTCTACGGCATCCTCACCCGCCGCCGCTGGGCCGCCACAACCTCCCTCATGGCCGGCGTCGCTACCCTCACATCCATGGTAAAGTCGTCTTTCCCCTCTCCCCTGTAGAGCTGTAGTGATGGAGGCACAAGTGTAATGGATGCATGTCTGGAATTTCGTGAGACTAGTATCTCACCGCTGCAGCTCTGCCTCAGATCCAAAACACTACCATGGTTGATGCACAATTGTACACTTAAAGTCAGTTCAGTTGATGTGGAATCCAAATATAGTTTCTCGTGTGCTGATTGAATATGATTGGCTGGTGTCAAATGAAATGGTGCTGGAAAAAGGTTTTGCAGACCAATGGGATTCAGAATTACTTCCATATATTGTTTTAGCATATCAATTACATTTCTTGTTGTTGGTAATTCCCCAGAATGTCAAGGTACTGCCAACATTTTAAAATTGTAATGTTCTCTGAACCATGGTTCCTTTTGAGTCAAATGTGCTATAGATATGTGACATTTATATCCAGGTTGAATCTCAACTGCAGTGTCTCAGATTAAAAGATAGGAGGGAAAAAAAATTAATGTCACGATATCAGATACCAAATCATTGCATAAATTAAGTATTGACTCCCTGTAGGAATGACTACCTGTTATGCTAGATGTGAGCACATTTTTTTTTTGGTTCTTCCAAGTAATAATGTGATCTTGTCATTCTCTATTTAAATTTAAAATCTACTTTAATCGTTGCAGTCTGCAGTTCTTGGTGAGATTTTGGGTTCAGGCAAAGCAACACCAAAGTTACTTCAGATGTATGCTCCTTTTGCCGTTTTTGCTGTCATTGCCATTCTACGTGGACTTTGCTCATGCTCTGGGCGCACTACTGCTGGTTCATCCCTTGGGCCTTCTGCCCGGAAGAAGAGGGTCTAGATCAGGTTTGTCCTCCCCACATATCACAATTATTTAGTATTCTATTCCCGCATATGTTTGGAAAAGCTAGATGATATTAGTACAAGATTGGTGCAGGAAGCATTGTTTGCTTATCTATTGCTAGCCCTTATTTTGCTTCTTTTGCCCTTTTGACCCTGTCCTGCACAATATGATATAGTTTTTATCTATTTGACAGATTAATTCAACTATTTATTTAGGGATTGAGAGTTCTGGCATATAAGTTTGACACAGTGTTTCATTGTCAGTTTGTTTCTGAAAACCTATCCTAACCAATTCTGGACCAAGTGGCTAGGTTGATCCCTCCTATAACTCCACTCTGTACTGTTGGCCTATCCACATTTTCCATACTGACAATTAGTAAGTAGCATGTTTGTTCGGGGTTTTATGAGGCCATATAACATTATGTTGCAGGATGCAAATCTACAAAACCTGGCCACCTGGGTTATATACGGCACAAGCCATAAAATCTGGCATTTTTTCAGCAGCAACCATAAGCTGTAGATTTCTCTCAAATGTAATCTTATTATTCATATTTCATACTACGTCAAAGCACTCTAATTGCCCCTGGGCTACTTTACAGTGCAGTTTCATAGATGTCGTGTCTATAAATTTACAGCTACACAGCAGAAAGACTATACCTGAACCTAGAGAGGAAGACAGAGGGTTGTAGTTCTATGTCTTGTTGACTACCTTGTAAAATAGATCCACAAGAGTTACTAAAATGAAATGTTTGGTTATATATACCACTAGTACTCTGCAAAACTGCAGATACTAAATATGCTCAAAATATGTGAGTTATGTCCAGTTTAAACCTCAACAGCAGTGTCATAGCCAAAAGAACACATAGCCTTCTCTCTACACTACATAATCAAATACTGCAATATGCAGTATCCATTACTTTTGATGCCATCATGTTCTTGTATTGTTTTTCCTTGATCTGTTCTTTTAAAAGTTTGCCCTCATCATTGCAGGGACACTTGGAGAATTTTTTGGTTTCAGACAGAGTGTCGCCAAGATTTTGTGAGGATCAGGTTCCCATCCCCGGTATTTTAGCATATATGTTGAAAAGCCAGATAATATTAGTGGCAATTTCTCTAGGATGTGTTTGATTCCCTGAAATGTGATATTTATGTTGCTTTTATTTTCTTCCCCCCTTAGATTATGTTTTGCTAACTAAGACATTGTTTTGTTTACTTGATGAGCTGATTCAACTCTGGCATTGTTTCATAAATCCTTGTTCTTTGTGGTCCTAATTACAGAAAATTCTATGTTTTATGGCATTGACACATTTTTTTTAAGATAAAGGCAGCTTTATTTCGAGACGAAATATAATCGCGTGTTTGCTGCCATTTTGTTCAGAAAACCCATCCTTACCAACCCAATCCTTGATGCGCTCTATAGCCGTGCTTCATTTTTCATGTCATATTTCAATGATTTACTTTTAGGCATACTTGTCGAGATAAGCACTACTACAGAGGAAGGTGTGGATCCATAACTTCATTGATGTTGTGCATATCATGAGTGGACCCTGAGTCCGTGACTGCTGAATTCTATAGTGATTTCTTCCGCGACCTGCTGAAACTGAACCAGATAGGCAGGCATCCTGTAATAAGTGGAGGATATTGGTCGTCGAAAGAGATTTGGATGCATTAATTGTCTATTCTAGAGGTTCTAGTTATATTGCTTGTTTGACTAACCAAATACTAGTGGTCGATGATTTATGGTTTTGCGTGATAATTTAAGGAACAGTGACTGGGATATGAATATAAGATTTCGTACTTGTACCTGATGCATGTTCATCACAGGAACTATCCAATCCGTTGCGTCATCTGTTCCGTACTCATCGTTCAGCTGTTCATACCCATCGTTCAGCCTAGTTTTGTTTTAATTAGAGGAAGATTTATACGCAATTGGGTGTTTCGTTTTCCTACGACGCTCAATGTATTTCTTCACCCTCTCCTGTAATTGTTGTTGAGAGTTGCGATCCATTTCTCTCTCCGTTCATTGGGCCGTTCCAAATCCTAATCCCATCCCAACCTTCCCCATCTCCCACGCCTTGTATGAGACAACGCAGTAGGGACGCACATGCATCTTATGAGTTGGTGTCATATGACTCGCAACTTTTTTTATGTTTTTATTCAGTTATAAAAAAACTTTTATTTTTAATCTACGCATAAATCAACGGAATGCGAGTTACTATAAGACAACTTAAAAGATAATCATCATACATGTTGTCTCTTAAGTCATTTTAAAATTGTGTGGCAACTGCCAAGGAGACACACCAATATATTTATCCTCAGCGCATCCATTAGTAATAGATGTAGGCTATTTTCAGAGTGGGTTCTTTAGGACTTGTTTAGGACTGCTCAGCTCTATATTTTTTTAAAAAAACTTTAGTTCAATTTTTTGTTAAAAACATGCATCTCCATGAACTCTGTTTCAGAAAAAAAAAGATGGAGTGGATGCTCCAGAAACATGCCCTTAGAATTCTACAAACAATTGAATATAATTAGATTATACTCTCTCCATCCCACAAAACACATCATTCTCATTTTTTCAGAAGTCAAACATTGTTAATTTTGATCAAATATATAAAAAAATATTAATATTTATGGTATATAATTAGTTTTAGTAGATAAATCATTAAATATTTTTTATAGTAAACTTATTTAAAGATATAAATATTTTTAATATTTTTTACAAACTTAGTCGAACTTAGATTTTACCCCCCCCCCCCCCCGGAATTCTACATACAACGACATCTTTTTATGGGTGGAAAGGACTAGAGATGAGTTGTTAAGAATCATTTTCATGTACACTACAAGTTAATAGCTAAAAGAATTACTTTTTCATTTAATCACCACTAGAATTTTTTCTCGCCTGCTCTTCATCGTACCCTTCACTAGAATCACTTAATAACAAAAGAAAATTATGAGTACAGTTTAACAATCAGAAAAAGAGCTCTACTAAGTACATACTTCTTCCAGTGGTGATTGACTGAAAAAGTAATTCCATACAAATTTATAAGCTCTACTAAGTTGTAGGTCATTCTAATTTTCCTAAGTACATACTTCTTCCATAGAAATTGTAAGTTTTTCTACATTCATACTTGGTTACTTGTTTGATTTGGAATAGAGGAAGTAGCTTTTGTTATAGGTCTAGGTATATATTATGTTTAGATCCATGCATGGTAAAAACTAAAAACTATATTCTAAGAAAAATCTAGAACGACTACAATTTTAAATGAAGGGAGTAGTATATATACATGTTGTCCAGAGGCATACATATTTACAGGCAAACTGTGCAATTAGTTTTTGTTTTCGTCTATATTTAATACTTCATGTATATGGCATAAACAGTAAATCTTGAAAAGTTTTTGATTTTTTAGGTGAACAAGGCCATAGTCTGTGTAAATGAAAGCACGCGTCAGCTTTCTCAACCCATACTCTATTGTACCCCCTCCCCCCCCCTTTTTTTTAGGAACTATTGTATCCTCCCTCTAGTAAAAAAAAAAAAGATAATGGCATGGGTTGCTCTCTTGTGTCTTGTGTGTATCGGGGGAAAAGATCCGTCCACTCAGTCATGGGACACAAAGCATCGTCAGCATATCTGATGGGAATGGATCTGCATTACTTAACTAATCTTTGTGATGATGTGATGATGTGCAAAGGACATACATTTCTCGGGTTACTTGATCCAGTTGTGCTCTCACACCTCGGACATACATTTCTCGGTTTACTTGATCCAGTTGTGCTCTCACACCTCGCAAGTTGTTCGGAGTCATATGTGTAATCGCTGTCAACTCTATTTGGAATTTGGAACTCATTTGTTGGAGGCCGCTTCGACACTCATGTGCGATTTTTTTTATTTTTTTTAGAGGCCACCGAGTGTCTAAGCGGGCCGCGAACGCTTTATATAACAACTAGAATATTACCTCGCATGTTTCTGTGGTGTTTACTTCAGAATATTATTCTTGCATCAAAACATCTATGAGGTATAGTATCAAAGATGAAAAAGTTAATCTATATCTATAGCTAATACTAAATCTATACCTAATTCTAAAGAGGCAAAATTTCAGCCTCAAATTTGGTCTGATGGTTTTTTCGTCTGCACCTTAAGTCCGACTCGTATTCGTTCGTGACAGCTTGTAGGTACGTTGGTACCGGCCACTGCCTGCGGGCCGCCCGTCCGCTCGAGCAGGTTGCAGGAGTGCTGGCGGAACAGAAAACGCACACCCACGGAGCGGACTGCGGCACCTGCGCGCGTAGATTCCAAGAGGGCTCATGAGCGCGGGCGCGGCCGTGTCTCCGTTGACCCGGTGGATGGATGGCTACGTAGCCAAGTCTCAATGCATAGTTTCATGACACAGTTACCAAGACTATAAACTAGGTAACCGTGCCATATGAATTTTATAGGGATGAAACTTCTCTCTCATCTGATGAAACTTCTTCATTTAATGACCCTGCCAAGTCAGCAAATTTGCTTATGTGACACTTATGTGGCACCCTATTTAATGTGCATGACACTCTTATGAAATATGCATTGAGACTGGCCATAGTGCAGTTGCAGCTTGTACTCGAGCAAACTACTGGTCCTGTTAGGGTAAAATTAGGTGAAGCATTGTCGTCTAGCGATCGTATGTGTACTAACTGGTTTAGCTGTTTTGGAGTAGCTGTTTTATAGAAGACGTTCTTATTTGTTCATTGAAATTGGATTGGAGTACCAAAATAATTCAAAGACTTTCGAGCCAGGTTATACACGTGATATTCTACACCCTAAATGCTGAGCAGAAAAAATACAAACAACGATCAATATCATTCATGACTACACCCACGACCATGAAATACTGAAAAATACTGAAACGAATGTACTGGACGATACTAAAATTTGTTCAGTACAATAGTTTGGTGTAGATATATATATGATACTAAAAAGGCAAAAATTTAGCCACTTTTTTGGTCTAGAATTTTTTTGATCTGGCCTTCTTTGCTAATCATACCATATTTACGGAAACTCCGTCAGAGAAGGAGAGATCAGGCTGGGCTTCAAAGAGTGCGGCTTCATTACATCGATGGGATGAATGGGCCTGGTTCTAAGCCCATCATGTTTTCCTGGGGCGTGCGAGCCGACTCGTGATCGCGTTCGGAGTTGAGAGTTGGTGCAGTGCATACCCTTGCTCCTCCGACATGACAACCGTGTTCTGAACCTATTTTGTTTTGAGGTTTCATGACCGTTCTGAGTTCGTCTTGACTGTTCCATATCAAAATCACATCAAATCAAACTACTATCAAAACTAAAAAAACATATCTATATCTATCTTTCTCTAATATTAAAGAGGCAAAATTTCAATCAATATTTTAGTCTGGTATCCAGGCCGCACACACATGGAGCCAAATCTAGATTCTTGATCCATCCAAAATAGTCCTTGCCTCTTTAGTATTAGGTATAGATATAACCGTAAAAAAACAAGGTCACTATTAATTTCCCCTACAAAAGATTTTGTCACTAAATTGTTGATGCAGTATTGATTACAAAAAATGTTTTCATTAAAATCTAAACCAACCAATAGGCCATGAACTAAATCTTGATCATTTTATATGCGGTTTGTTGTCTAATCCAGTCTAAATAAATGTACTTCTAGAACCATTGATGATGACTACTATTAAGAGAGGTCTCTCGTCATAATCAACATGGCATAAATCAATTCTTGACACGTCAGTAAATAACTCCTTATAGACTATAATTAAATATTTTATGGGTCCAAAAAAGGTTACAAAGCTCAATATTTAATTTAAATCTAATATTTTTTGTGTCTTAGAACAAGACACCAAAAGAATCTCTCAAGGTTATATTTTAATTTGATACAAATTTAATAAGACATTGTCATATTAATGGCAACACTAAGTTATATTATGGATATCATAGTTATCATAAAATACATTACAAATTTCAAGTTTTATAGAAAGAATAAATTATAAATAAAAATTATATCATTATCATGGTCCCTTTCTATTAAGGATTAAAACTATTTTTTCTTCCGTTGCAACGCACGGGCATGTTTTGCTAGTGAAAAAAATTATATATTAAATTAAAAACTTACTCCCCCACCGTTCCCGATTGTTTGTCGTACTGGAGCTAGGCACGAAGATAATAAAGACCAATCACGTTGCTACAAGGGATGTGGGGACGAGCAATTGAGGGCAATATATAGGAGGTGGGATGGGGTGACCGGTAAAGCTGCAGAGCTAGTTCGTAGGTATTGAAACCAAAAAGTTTTCAAGATTTCCCATCACATCGAATCTTATGGCACATGCATGAAACATTAAATATAGACGAAAATAAAAACTAATTACACAGTTTAGCTGTAAATCACAAGACGAATCTTTTGATCCTAGTTAGTCCATGATTAGATAATATTTGTCACAAACAAACGAAAGTGCTACAGTACCGAAAACTTTTCACTTTTCGAAACTAAACAAGGCCTTATTTGGGTACATGATTTGAACTCCAGAATGACCAAGGAGGGAGTATAAAGTACTAGATAAAATTATAGAAGAATGTAACACCCGAAAATTTGTTTTCAATCAATAGGAATTAATTTGATTTAATTAAGCATTTTGGTGAGCATTGAATCTAGTGGATAAAATAGTTTTGGTCAAAATTAAAATTTATTATGATTTTAGAAAACATGGTTGTGCATTTCATGCTGGTGCATATTTAATTTTGTGATGTTGCCTTTTGTTTGATTTTGTTTGCATTCAAAACTCTCTTTGAAAAGGCTTGGGAAAAATATATTGGAAAAAGTTAAAAAAAAAAACAAAACCCCTCAGCCGTAGCCAGCCCCCGCGCGCGGCCCAGCACCCCTGCGGCCCAGCTGCGCGGCCAGGGCGCGCATGCGCACCCCCTCCCCTCTCTGTCTGACCGCTAGGCCCGTTCCTTTCCCCCTCCTCCTTGCCGCTGACATGCGGGCCCCACTGGGCGGCGCTCGTCCCCCTCCTCTCGCCGTGAGCGAGTAGGACTCGGCCGGGAGATTTCCACCGAACCGAAACCGTGGACTCCGGGATTTGCTTGCCAAAACGTTTGCCCAGCGCCCTATAAAGCTCCCAAGCATCTCAGCGGGCTTCTTTTCCGTTAGACGCGCGTCCGAGGAACCCTAGCCGCCGTTTTCTTCAAGAACGCGATCTCGCCGTGAGCTCGGAGCTCGCCACCCCTCTCTGCTCCTTCCCAGGCCGAGCAACAACCCCAGACGTGTTCGCGGTGAGCCCCTCGTTCGCCTGAGGTCATCCTTTTGTTCTCTAGTGCACGGAATCGCGCGACCCGCGGTCTCCGGCGAGTCCTGGGCGGCGCCCATGGCGCACCGCCGCGGGAGGGCCTGCCCCGGCGGCCGGTCGGCCGGGCTCGGCCCTGAAAGGAAACCCCAACCGCCCGATCGGAGATCAAGGGCTCAGAAAGAAGCGTACCCTTTCGGCTGAAATACTTCATAAAGAGTCCCTGTATAGTTTTACAAATTACTCCGCGGTCCTTGGCGTGTTCTGCTAAATACGTTTCTCCGTTTTAAACACGTATTTTCGTCGGTTCAAGTGAAAAGGCGCAATCAGATATTTACAGTTTTGCCATTGGAATTGAATTGGTCATAAAATATTCATTTTAACTCCGTTTTTGTCCATTCAAATTTCGTTGGATTCGTATTTACGAGCTCTACATGTTAGAAGTAATATTCCACTGTTTTGAAACTTTTAAATTCTGCAGTAGCATTTAATTAATTAATTCTCTATAGGAAATCTTAGAAAATTCATATCTTCCGCGTTTTAATTCCGATTTTCGTGAACTTTACGTTTATGTGATCGTAGCGCTGCGTAGAATATTTTGGTGAACCTTTATATTTGTTTTACCACTGTTTGGTGTATTGTTCTAATTATAGTTTGTTTGCTTCGTGTATGATTGTCTACATTGGATTGCGCGTTGTTGATTGATGATTGGGATTAGACGGTGAGCCGTACGTTGGTGACCAAGACCAAGCTTTTGAGGACCAGCGGGCTCAGGAGAGCTTAGAGCAAGGCAAGTATAACTTGGGATCATCCTTGTTACCTATTCACTATTAACTATACATATATATATCATATGCATGCTGTCACCTTGTCGACCTTAGCAAAATCATAGATGATTGTTACCTGTATTCCTTGCTACCTACTTGATATGCATTTGGTGTAGATGTGCTAGTGCTTGATATAATCCATGATCTTGTAAGATGATTAATAGCTATGCAATGAACATAAAAGAATGACATATAACTGTATGAGATCTTGTCTGTACGTGATCACCCGGGATAACAGTGCAACCATGAGGGCTATTATGGCTCTGGCTTTAGCTCAGTATGAAGCACTTTTCTAGCTTGTTAGAGGTTACCCGAAAGGGCGGAGGGGCTGAACCGTTTTGGGTATAGTGTGGCCTCTGTCTGTATGAGTATAGGCTGCGAGTCATTGTGCCATCGGAAGGGGGGCTCTATATCTGCGCGCAAAGGAAACCTTGCGGCCCTAACTTGTTAGACGAACTTTTGAAAGGCTTCATAGTGATCCCTGCCGACCTCCCTAGGAAGGGGGTTAAGAGATTAGCTACCTCGGGCGAAAGGGTAAATCATGACTCTTGGGTAAAGATGTACAACCTCTGCAGAGTGTAAAACTGGTATACTAGCCGAGCTCACGGTCAGGAGCGGCCTTGGGGACATCTACATTAAGATGATGAGCTTGTTATGTTGTTATGTTCATTTGATTACTGTTTATGCTATGAGTTAATTATGCTTACATTTGATCATGGGATTAATGGATTATTTAAGCTTCCGTGACAATTGCTCATTAATTATGAACATGCTATCCACCATTAAAAGCTAAATGCAGTCAAACCAGTGTCAGCTATTTGAACCTCATGAACCCCTGGTTATACTTGTTGAGTACGATATGTGCTCACTCTTGCAATTTCCCAACACCTCAGGATATGATATTGAAGATGACTGGAATGAGGATTACCGTAATGAGTACTAGGTTTGGAGTCAACCAGTCAACAGTGTCCCTGTGTGGAGCTTCCGTCGAGAGCGTTGTTTACTTTATGCTATCATGTTTGTATGAGACTATGTGATTCAATATATATTCCGCTATGTAATAAACACTGCGATGGTACATTTGAGATTTGTCTACTTATGTGTGCGACTGTTTCTGGGGCACATATGAGTCTTTTATGCATCCTATTTTGTTCTTAAAATATGGGTGTGACAAATTGGTATCAGAGCTTTGTTGACTGTAGGACGCAAACCTAGTTAGCAAGTGGTCGGAAACTTAGGTCCTTATTTTACTTACTTCATGCTTCCCACTATGGCCTTGTTATTTGCTAAAAGTTTTATGCTTCTCTATCTTGCTCTATTGTGAAATTATTGCACCCATCTGATCTATGTCTAAAAACTTTTTGTAGATGCCGCCTCGTACCCGCAGTGCTGCACGCATGGCTGCTGAGGAGTACCGTGCCATGTTCAACCTAGGAGGACAGCCTGTGGATGGAGTTCCTGAGCTGGAAGATGAGGAGTCAAGGGTGGAAGCTCAGGAGGAGGTGCCTGAAGATGAGGAGATGCAAGATCCACCTCCATCACAGTCTGCTAATGCAAGGATGGGGTGGACTACTGAGCTGTGGATTCCAGAGGCAGATCCCAAGGATTTCTTCCATGAGAATTTGGTGCTGACATTGAAACACCATTACCCGGATTTGCAAGCCACACTGGAGTATAACTGCACTGAGCACAAACACCCGCTGAGGAGGTCACTTTGGGTTGCAGAACTGATAGTCAAGACACTGGATGCCACCAAGGGGTTTCGAAAGGTGGAATCAAAACACATCGCTCGAATCAGCCGGGACACGATGAGAGAGAGCATGGCAGATGCAACTTACCAGGCCTTGATCTTTTACCGTGGTAGACGCTTTGAGGATGTTCAGTACAATGCAACATACCACTATCCTCGCTTTGTACCAGAGAAGATGACTTGGGCCATAGAAGTTGCAGATGCTTCACAACCAAAGCTTCAAGCACAAGTGGAGTTGACTTATGAGCTGACACTCAAGGTGATAGAGTTGGAGAATGAACTACACCGTGAGAGGAAGCTGCTGGAGAAAGAGCAAAGGGAAGCGGATGACCTTCGAGCGGAGTTAGGCCGCCCCAAACTTCATAAGAGGCTGCATGTTGAACCCATCTTGAAGGATGCTGCACCCGAGGAATAGAAAAGAACCCATATGTAATAGGAACGTTAGTAGTTTACGAGTTATTTCGAGTCTTTTGCTATTGTGGCGTGAACTTGGTGTGCTTGCTGATTTGTTATTATGAATATGTGTGATTTGGATTTTTTTGTAATGAGTGCTGGGACTTTGTGGGCATGTCCACAAGTTCCCTAGTTAAGAACCTTAAGTAAGAACATGAATAAATAGTGGGTTGGGGTCCTATCCTGTTTCTGTCTTTTGCTGTTTTCTGGACCAGTCTGCAATGATTCTGGAATAAATCAAATTCTGTTCGTGCAATGTTCATCAAATTTTTCTGGGAAAAAGTAGACTTTCACATATTTCCAATGCCGCAAGAATGACCATATTATCTATTATGAGCTGTGAGTTATGACTGTTTAAAGTTGAGGTTTCTGCGCAGTCTGGAATTCTGGAACAGTCTCGGTTGTACCCAGTTTTTGGTTAACCTCACGTTGGAATCTGGTAATATGATCTAAATGAAAGTTGTAGACAATTTCTTTATCTTTCCAACGGTGTACAGTATGTATCCTTTTGAATTCTGGAACTCGAGATATTACTGATTTTCTGATCTGCTGATGTTGGATGTTACCCAGAAAATTTCAGATTCGGTTAACTCTTGTAATTGTCATGTTGGACATTACTAAGATGTGTTTATATACCTTGGAATGCAGATGGCAGCAAGGGGAAGAGGCAGAGGCAGAGGCCGTGGCAATGGCAATGACAATGGCAATGGTGGCAATGCCCCAATCACTGTGGAGGAACTCATGCAAACCCAAAATCAGATGATGCACGTTTTCATGCAGCACCTGCAGCAACAACCTCCACCCACACCACCACCTGTTCATGTGAGAGACAAGCGGGGGGAGTTTATGAAGGGAAGACCCCCAGTCTTTACACACTCAGCTGATCCCATGGAGGCGGATGATTGGTTACGTGCTGTGGAGAGGCAACTGAACATAGCACAGTGCAATGATTTGGAGAAGGTGTTGTATGCTTCCGGACAGCTTCAGGGGGCAGCTCAAACATGGTGGGAGTCATATCAAACTGCTCGTCCCAGCAATGCTCCTCCTGTCACATGGCTGGAATTCTGTAGGGACTTCAGAGCTCGACATATAAATGAAGGGGTGATGGAGCTCAAACAAGAAGAATTTAGATCACTCAGGATGGGCTCCATGACTGTGGCAGAATATCATGACACATTTGAACAGTTGGCTCGCTATGCTCCGAATGATGTCAGGGAAGATGCTGATAAGCAGCGTCTATTCATGAAGGGCTTGTACTATGAACTCAGGTTGCAGTTGGCAGGAAACACTTACCCTACCTTTCAAGCTCTTGTGAATCGTGCCATCGTGCTTGATAATATGCGGAAGGGTCAGGATAAGAAGAGAAGGATGCTGGCACAAGGATCTGGGAGCAACAACCGCCAGCGATTCAGTTCTCATCAAGGCCATCAGCAGAGGTTCCAGGGACCAGTTAGTCAGTGGAACCGTAACCAGCAACCCCAGCGTTTCCAGAATCAGTCGCAGAGTGGGAACCAACGTCCTCCATTCCAGCAACGTAACCCCCGACAGCAGCAGTTTAGTCAGCAAACACCTCGCACCGGGAATTCAGGTGTTACCCCCATGAAAAGAAGTGCTTCCAACACTCCTACGAGGTGTTTCCAGTGCGGAAAGGAAGGGCATATGTCATACGATTGTCCTGAGAAGTTTAACAAGCAGAACAACCAGAAGTCTACTGCTTATGCAGTAACAGTGAACAATGTGGCTACGGAGACAGTTCAGGAGGGACCAGAGATTATGATGGGTACGTTCAGCATCAACTCTATCCCTGCTACAGTTTTATTTGATTCTGGAGCTTCGCATACTTTTATATCACAAGCATTTGTTAGAGTTCATAGCCTTCCACTAGTTGCAATGAAAACACCTATGCTAGTTAATTCACCGGGTGGGACTATACCAGTTTCCTTACGTTGCCCCTCAGCAAGTCTTTCTTTAAGGGGGGTAGATTTTCCTATCAGTCCCATGGTTATGAGCACCTCAGGCATAGATGTGATCTTGGGTTTGGATTGGATGAAGCAACATGCGACAAATATTAATTGCAAAGAGAGAGTAGTGGCTCTGACAACACCAAAGGGAGAAAGAATCAGTGTTGATGTAACAATGCAAGCACCACTCACAGCTAAAGTGAACCAACTAACTGATGATGTTGATCCTCTGAATCTGGTAGTGGATGAGTTTCCGGATGTCTTTCCAGATGAATTGCCAGGTATGCCACCTGACCGAGACATTGAATTTATTATTGAATTACTACCTGGTACTGCACCCATAGCTAAAAGATCATATAGAATGGGGGTTAAAGAACTAGAAGAACTTAAGAAACAAATTAAGGAATTGCAAGATAAAGGGTTCATTCGTCCTAGTTCATCACCATGGGGTGCACCAGTTATCTTTGTTGATAAGAAGGATGGTAGTCAGAGGATGTGTGTTGATTATCGGTCACTTAATGAGGTCACTATCAAGAATAAATATCCATTGCCTCGGATTGATGACTTATTTGATCAGCTAAGAGGTGCTTGTGTGTTCTCTAAGATTGATTTGCGTTCTGGTTATCATCAATTGAAGATTCGGAATTCAGATATACCAAAGACAGCTTTCACAACAAGGTATGGGCTATATGAGTATACAGTTATGTCTTTTGGTTTGACCAATGCACCAGCTTACTTTATGTACATGATGAATAAAGTATTTATGGAGTATCTTGATAAGTTTGTGGTGGTCTTTATTGATGATATTCTGGTATTCTCTAAAACCAAGGAAGAACATGCTGAACATCTGAGATTGGTCTTACAGAAACTTAGAGAACATAAGTTGTATGCTAAGCGTAGTAAATGTGAGTTTTGGTTGGAGGAAGTTTCTTTTCTTGGTCATGTTGTCTCTAATGGTGGTATTGCAGTGGATCCTAGTAAGGTGAAAGATGTGTTGAATTGGAAACCACCTACAGATGTAAGTGAAATTCGCAGTTTTCTTGGTTTAGCTGGTTACTATCGTAGATTCATTGAAGGGTTCTCAAAACTTGCAAAGCCTATGACTGCTCTATTGGAGAAGAATGCTAAGTTTGTGTGGTCTGATAAGTGTCAAGCTAGTTTTGAGGAGTTCAAGAAGAGATTGACTACTGCACCTGTGTTGGTTTTGCCAGATCTGAGTAAGAGTTTCTCTATCTATTGTGATGCTTCTCGTCTGGGTTTGGGTTGTGTTCTTATGCAAGAAGGTAGAGTTGTTGCTTATGCATCTAGACAGTTGAGGAAACATGAACTGAATTATCCTACTCATGATTTGGAGTTAGCAGCTGTGGTTCATGCATTGAAGATTTGGAGACACTATTTGATTGGGCATAAGAGTGACATATACACTGATCATAAGAGTCTGAAGTACATCTTCACCCAGACAGATCTGAATTTGAGGCAACGAAGATGGTTGGAACTGATAAAGGATTATGACTTGGAAGTGCATTACCATCCTGGAAAGGCGAACGTCGTAGCTGATGCACTTAGCAGAAAGAAATATGCTAATGAGCTTCAGGCGACACCTGAATCTGAGGAGTTGTGTGCTGAATTTGCATATTTGAACTTGGGAATTGTAGTAAATGCTATGGAAATTGAGATCACTCCTACCCTAGAGGAAGAGATATTGAAAGGACAGTTGGAAGATGAGAAACTAAAGGAGATAGCACAGAATGTGGTACTAGGCAAAGCACCAGGATTCAGAATAGATGACAATGGTGTATTGTGGTTTGGAAAAAGGATATGTGTTCCGGAAGTAAAGGCCATACGAGATATGATCCTGAGAGAGGCTCATGAGTCAGCATATTCCATTCACTCTGGGAGCACTAAGATGTATCTAGATCTGAGACAAAAGTACTGGTGGTATGGTTTAAAGAGAGATGTAGCGGAGTATGTTGCTTTGTGTGATACTTGTCAGCGAGTGAAAGCTGAACATCAGAGGCCAGCTGGACTGTTGCAACCAATGAAGATTCCGGAATGGAAGTGGGAAGAAGTGGGTATGGATTTCATAGTGGGTTTACCACGAACACAGAGAGGGTATGACTCAATATGGGTGATAGTAGATCGTTTGACTAAAGTTGCTCACTTCATACCTGTTAAAACTAAGTACACTGGAGAACGCCTAGCTGAGCTGTATATGGAGAGAGTTGTTTGTTTGCATGGGGTACCTAAGAAGATTGTGTCAGATAGGGGTACTCAATTCACATCTCACTTTTGGAAAGCAGTGCATGATTCATTGGGAACTAAGTTGAATTTCAGCACAGCCTATCATCCACAGACAGATGGACAGACTGAGAGGATCAACCAGATATTGGAGGATATGTTGAGAGCTTGTGCTTTGCAGTATGGGGCTAGTTGGGACAAGAGTTTGCCATATGCAGAATTCTCCTACAACAACAGCTATCAGCAAAGTCTTAAGATGGCACCGTTCGAGGCCCTATATGGTCGGAAGTGCAGGACACCTTTGTTTTGGAATCAGACGGGAGAGACTCAGGTGTTTGGGACAGATGTGCTTAGACATGCAGAACAACAAGTGCGGACTATTCGGGATAACTTGAGAGTTGCTCAATCTCGTCAGAAAAGCTATGCAGATACGCGTAGGAGAGAGCTGGCTTTTGAAGTGGGTGATTATGTCTATCTGAAAGTGTCACCTATGCGGAGTGTGAAGAGGTTTAATACGAAGGGAAAGCTAGCTCCAAGGTATGTTGGTCCGTTTAAAGTATTAGAAAGGCGTGGAGAAGTAGCATATCGGTTGGAATTGCCTGAAAGTTTGTCTGGTGTGCACGATGTGTTTCATGTGTCACAACTTAAGAAGTGTTTGCGTGTACCTGAGGAGCAACTACCATTGGAAGAACTTTCTGTTAAAGGTGATCTCACTTATGAGGAGTATCCGGTCAAAATATTGGAGACAGCTGAGAGGGTCACCAGAAGTCGGGTCATCAGAATGTGCAAAGTACAGTGGAATCGGCATTCGGACGCGGAGGCAACTTGGGAAAGAGAGGATGATCTGAGGAAGTCATACTCATATCTGTTCGAGTAAGCACCGTTCAATCTCGAGGACGAGATTATTTTAAGGGGGGTAGAGTTTGTAACACCCGAAAATTTGTTTTCAATCAATAGGAATTAATTTGATTTAATTAAGCATTTTGGTGAGCATTGAATCTAGTGGATAAAATAGTTTTGGTCAAAATTAAAATTTATTATGATTTTAGAAAACATGGTTGTGCATTTCATGCTGGTGCATATTTAATTTTGTGATGTTGCCTTTTGTTTGATTTTGTTTGCATTCAAAACTCTCTTTGAAAAGGCTTGGGAAAAATATATTGGAAAAAGTTAAAAAAAAAAAACAAAACCCCTCAGCCGTAGCCAGCCCCCGCGCGCGGCCCAGCACCCCTGCGGCCCAGCTGCGCGGCCAGGGCGCGCATGCGCACCCCCTCCCCTCTCTGTCTGACCGCTAGGCCCGTTCCTTTCCCCCTCCTCCTTGCCGCTGACATGCGGGCCCCACTGGGCGGCGCTCGTCCCCCTCCTCTCGCCGTGAGCGAGTAGGACTCGGCCGGGAGATTTCCACCGAACCGAAACCGTGGACTCCGGGATTTGCTTGCCAAAACGTTTGCCCAGCGCCCTATAAAGCTCCCAAGCATCTCAGCGGGCTTCTTTTCCGTTAGACGCGCGTCCGAGGAACCCTAGCCGCCGTTTTCTTCAAGAACGCGATCTCGCCGTGAGCTCGGAGCTCGCCACCCCTCTCTGCTCCTTCCCAGGCCGAGCAACAACCCCAGACGTGTTCGCGGTGAGCCCCTCGTTCGCCTGAGGTCATCCTTTTGTTCTCTAGTGCACGGAATCGCGCGACCCGCGGTCTCCGGCGAGTCCTGGGTGGCGCCCATGGCGCACCGCCGCGGGAGGGCCTGCCCCGGCGGCCGGTCGGCCGGGCTCGGCCCTGAAAGGAAACCCCAACCGCCCGATCGGAGATCAAGGGCTCAGAAAGAAGCGTACCCTTTCGGCTGAAATACTTCATAAAGAGTCCCTGTATAGTTTTACAAATTACTCCGCGGTCCTTGGCGTGTTCTGCTAAATACGTTTCTCCGTTTTAAACACGTATTTTCGTCGGTTCAAGTGAAAAGGCGCAATCAGATATTTACAGTTTTGCCATTGGAATTGAATTGGTCATAAAATATTCATTTTAACTCCGTTTTTGTCCATTCAAATTTCGTTGGATTCGTATTTACGAGCTCTACATGTTAGAAGTAATATTCCACTGTTTTGAAACTTTTAAATTCTGCAGTAGCATTTAATTAATTAATTCTCTATAGGAAATCTTAGAAAATTCATATCTTCCGCGTTTTAATTCCGATTTTCGTGAACTTTACGTTTATGTGATCGTAGCGCTGCGTAGAATATTTTGGTGAACCTTTATATTTGTTTTACCACTGTTTGGTGTATTGTTCTAATTATAGTTTGTTTGCTTCGTGTATGATTGTCTACATTGGATTGTGCGTTGTTGATTGATGATTGGGATTAGACGGTGAGCCGTACGTTGGTGACCAAGACCAAGCTTTTGAGGACCAGCGGGCTCAGGAGAGCTTAGAGCAAGGCAAGTATAACTTGGGATCATCCTTGTTACCTATTCACTATTAACTATACATATATATATCATATGCATGCTGTCACCTTGTCGACCTTAGCAAAATCATAGATGATTGTTACCTGTATTCCTTGCTACCTACTTGATATGCATTTGGTGTAGATGTGCTAGTGCTTGATATAATCCATGATCTTGTAAGATGATTAATAGCTATGCAATGAACATAAAAGAATGACATATAACTGTATGAGATCTTGTCTGTACGTGATCACCCGGGATAACAGTGCAACCATGAGGGCTATTATGGCTCTGGCTTTAGCTCAGTATGAAGCACTTTTCTAGCTTGTTAGAGGTTACCCGAAAGGGCGGAGGGGCTGAACCGTTTTGGGTATAGTGTGGCCTCTGTCTGTATGAGTATAGGCTGCGAGTCATTGTGCCATCGGAAGGGGGGCTCTATATCTGCGCGCAAAGGAAACCTTGCGGCCCTAACTTGTTAGACGAACTTTTGAAAGGCTTCATAGTGATCCCTGCCGACCTCCCTAGGAAGGGGGTTAAGAGATTAGCTACCTCGGGCGAAAGGGTAAATCATGACTCTTGGGTAAAGATGTACAACCTCTGCAGAGTGTAAAACTGGTATACTAGCCGAGCTCACGGTCAGGAGCGGCCTTGGGGACATCTACATTAAGATGATGAGCTTGTTATGTTGTTATGTTCATTTGATTACTGTTTATGCTATGAGTTAATTATGCTTACATTTGATCATGGGATTAATGGATTATTTAAGCTTCCGTGACAATTGCTCATTAATTATGAACATGCTATCCACCATTAAAAGCTAAATGCAGTCAAACCAGTGTCAGCTATTTGAACCTCATGAACCCCTGGTTATACTTGTTGAGTACGATATGTGCTCACTCTTGCAATTTCCCAACACCTCAGGATATGATATTGAAGATGACTGGAATGAGGATTACCGTAATGAGTACTAGGTTTGGAGTCAACCAGTCAACAGTGTCCCTGTGTGGAGCTTCCGTCGAGAGCGTTGTTTACTTTATGCTATCATGTTTGTATGAGACTATGTGATTCAATATATATTCCGCTATGTAATAAACACTGCGATGGTACATTTGAGATTTGTCTACTTATGTGTGCGACTGTTTCTGGGGCACATATGAGTCTTTTATGCATCCTATTTTGTTCTTAAAATATGGGTGTGACAAAGAATGTGAGAAAAAAACAGAATGCCATGTATTTATGTTGATAGATTGAAACTAATGTGATTGCATTTAGTGAAAGATGATATCACACTTATTAGGGATTGATGTGGCATGAGGTATATATGACACATGGATAACTCACATGCATAGATTCGAAATTAGTGAGGTTTGCTTTTTTAAGAGATGTAGAGATGAAAGAGCTAGCTATCAGAAACCACCTTAATTATTAAAAAAAATCAGAATACATAAAACAAACAGACAATAAAAAGTTGTTTTCTTGTTCCATTATTTCGTCGGCCAAGCACAACCACCCCCTGCCGGCCGGCCCCCCGTGACTAGCTAAGCTCCATGGAAAATGGCGAGGTAGCCGAACGTTGTATTCTAACAAGTGTCCGGTGCCGTTTCTGAGTGCACGCAGGCCGGATATATATATACACACACATATACATACACACGTAGATGTGGGCATCAATAGGAGAAGGTTGCTTGACTTTGTCGAGTGTGAACAAAGCACTCGAAAACGACGTGGTACAATCTTGGCCGCGCGGACCTGAGGTTGCTTGCTACACCCGAAACACGTCTAATAATAATCCGCCACTCATCGATCGGTCTCCTACTGATCGGATGGACTAGTACATCGGACACGGCATGGCGTAACGGCGTAGCACTGCTCACTAGTCGGAGCAAGGCAAGACTAAGGCTTTGGTTGCATCTATTAAAGTTTATTGTCCATCACATATATATAAAATATAAACTGTTTATACAAAACTAAAAACACAGCTAGAGAGTAATTTACGAGACAAATCTTTTAAGTTTAATTAGTCTATAATTAAATACTAATTGTCAAATAAAATAAAAATACTACAGTACCTATTAAACTTTAACAACCTCATCCAAATACTCTCTCATCAAAGCTCCAGCTAGCTAGCTAATGTGGACAGATATATAAAATTCGTCCAAGACTAGAGGACTTCCGGCGCCCTGGGCCCTTGCATGGCTGGCTAGCTGCGCATCTCCAGGATCAGACAAGTTGACGTCGCGTTCTCACGTGCCGCCGTTGCATGCTGCCACGGCCGGGGTCGACTGTACGTGCCACCCAACCCCGGCTCGGCTATATAGCGGCAGCATCGTCGTCTACAGGTCACACAATTACAGCCGTGCCGCAACACAATAGCCACGTACCGCCCCGATCATATATACATATCGACGACGACTGCCGCGGCTAGGTAGCTACCTCGCCCTGCAGCTTCTTCTCTATCTAATCAGCTATAGCTAGCTAGAGCCATATGGCCACCGTGGACGTCGACACGACGACGGAGTCCGGCAAGGCCGCCGCCGCCGCGGCGCCGTCCCCTCCGGCGGCGGCGTGCAGAAGGAGCAGCTTCTCCGGCGCCGACCTGGCCCTGCGGGCGCTCCTGTTCGCGGTGACGCTCGCGGGGCTCATCGTGCTGGCCACCGCCAAGCAGACCGTCAGCATCCCGGTACCAGAGATCCCGGGGCTCCTCGTCTCCCGCCCCGCCAAGTTCAACCACTCGCCGGCGCTCATGTGAGTACATGTTTTTGATTCTGTTATTTAGTAAAAATTTTTCTCATAAAAATCAATGAATTTTTAGCTAAAGCCTCGTTTAGTTTGAGAAAAATTTTGAATTTCGCTACTGTAGCACTTTCGTTTGTTTGTGGCAAATATTATCCAATCATAGACTAACTAGAATCAAAAGATTCGTCTCACGATTTACAGGTAAACTGCGTAATTAGTTTTTATTTTCGTTTATATTTAATGCTTCATGTATGTACCGCAAAATTCGATGTGACGGAGAATCTTGAAAAATTTTGGCAACTAAACAAGGCCTAAATATGGTCTCTCACGATGACTCTTTATTTGCATGCGCATGCATGCATGCATGTGCTTCGTGCTCGCTGGCTCTGGTAGATATCTGCTGGTGGCGCAGTGCGTGACGTGCTTCTACAGCTTGCTGACGGCGCTCACCTCGCTCAAGCTCATCTCCGGCTCCTCTCCCACCAAGACTCTCTTCCTTCTTGTTCTGCTCGATGTGGTGAGCAGTACTGACCACACCTTATATTCATTATTACAAATAAATAATAAACTTGAACAGTATATTCTCCTTTATTTTCTACTAGAAGGTGTTATACACTACTGATAATTTAATAAGATATTTCGCATAACTAGTGTTCTTTTTTATCCTGCACTTAATTTGACATATAAAAACTTTTGACCAACTATGTTACAATTCAAAAAACGGCTATATATGCCACGCCTTAAAATTCCACGTTTAACTAGGTTTTGACGTGCACCTAAATATTATTTCGATCAGAAATTCTTTTCATGAAAACATAATAGTGGTATATCATGATTTCCATATATATTAACCATCTTTCCAAAGAAAAAAAGCAACATAGATTTTTTTCCAGTTTTTTTAATACAATAATAGTCAAGTTAGTTCACCAGAATAGTATTTTACTTTTTTTAAAAAGGGTTTGGTTTCCAAAAAAAATATAATAAATATTATGAATGTACTATATCACCATAATAGTATTCTAATCATTACTTTTTTTTGTTAAAGGGATTAGGTTCTCAAAAAATTGTTTCAATATAATAAATAGTATGAATAAACTATATTTGCTGGCGAATAAGATAGTTGTTTTCTCTATGACAGAAACAATTTTTTTTTTTTGAGAATAGAAGCAACAATTATTGACTATACATGTGACATGTATATCAAAATATATTGATTAAAACTGGTATTTATTATAAATTAATTAAATTCACACGCATACTTTTAACCCGCCTATAAGTATAGGCAGATCTTATATTTACTTACTTCCTAGGGAAGTATTTAGTCGTCCCAATATTTGATGAAGTCACTCGATCGGGTCCATCTTTGAACACCACTGGACCTCAATTAAGAAGACTGGAAGAGAGCTTATTACTTACTATCCAGGGAAAAGGAAATGTATTTATTTCTAACATCCATTTATTAATTTGGTGCATCGATCGATCTCTATCTCGTTGCGCTTGCGTGCATGGCGATGGCGGGCAGTTATACGCAGCTATCATGGCTTCAGCGACGGGGTCAGCGGGTGGTGTAGCGTGGATCGGGCTCAAGGGCAACACACACACCAACTGGACCAAGATCTGCAACATCTACGGCAACTTCTGCCGTCACATCGGCAGCTCCGTCTTCCTGGGCCTCGTCGCCTCCGTCATCCTCGTCCTGCTCACCATCCTCAACGCCTACTGCTTGTACCGCCGCAGTCGCTAGATAGCTAAGCTACTACACCTGATTATACATATATACATCGAAGAATGTAGCTAGAGCGTGTGATCTGTATTCTGTACTGCACTATTGTGTGTTTGTGCTGTTATTTCACACTCTAGGTGTTTTTTTTTTTCGACCATCGTCGTTAGTTATTGCTGTATATGTCACTATATTCTAGCTGGTTCTTCATCTGCTGTTTGTGCAAAAAACATTTCATTATTAGTTGCAGTATAACAAGGTGATGTTTGGTTCAGATTTTTGGCCTTCAATCCGATCGATTACATATACGCTACCGTTACACAACCATGGAATTGGATGCAGACCCTATATGCTCCTAATTCATCGTGTTAAGGACCTTATTAATAACTTACTGTATTAGAGCAACTCCAGTAGGACCTTACTTAAGTCTTCATAACTAAATATAGGGTATCATGTCAAAAAACGAGCTCCAGTAGAGCCCTACTAGGACCCCTAAATTTGGCTAGGCACCCAAATCATTCCCTCAGACCCCATTCCTGTTGGGTCAGACTGACTCCAACAATACTACCCAGACCCAAAAAATGCGTCACCGCATAGTACTTTGTCTAAGAAAAACAGACTCCAACGGCTAACCCAAACACCAAACGCATTTTGGGTAGCAGCCTGGACGAGACGCAGAAATGTGTCCTTCTCTCTCCTTGACCCATTCTCTGCAGCGTTCAACGTTGGTTTCCTTGTTTGCATTTGTTGCTGGGAGGTTTGTCATTGCCATGAGTATCAGTGGACGATGCACGCGCTCATCTGGTTGTTGAGCTTGCGGAGGCGTGCATCTGTAGCATGAGCTCGACGACGAACTGCTGCATCCGTCTGCACCACGCACTAAGCGTCAGGAGGGGCCAGGCGGGCGGGAAGACGAGCCATGGCGCACCCCCTCCCCCCGCTCCCCCCGCTCCACTCGGTGCTGTCGCGACGGCGACTCCTCCAGCACCACCAGTGCCGAGCGCCACTGCACCGAGCGCTGCTGCCATGGGGTCGCGTTGCCATCTCACCCAGCCACGTTGTTGCCAGATCCAGTGAGAAGGCCCTCCCCATGGCTCGACGGGGGTGCACCGGCGTCGTTGAGGATGGGGCAGGGTCGCCCGCTGCTGCTGTTCGGCTCCAACCACCGCCGCGTCTGCATTCGCTGTTGGAGAAGTTGAGTTTTTGGGCGTTATCTAATCACTGTGCATGACCCAAAACCAGGAATGAGTCTCGTATTTGCATTTCCTCTGTTGGAGTCAGTCTC
The DNA here is from genome assembly GCF_000003195.3 of Sorghum bicolor. NCBI lineage: Eukaryota > Viridiplantae > Streptophyta > Magnoliopsida > Poales > Poaceae > Sorghum > Sorghum bicolor. Next base: position 13,777,483 of record NC_012871.2, on the reverse strand, counting down.
ATCCCTGGCCCCCATCTGTCCGTTTCACCCCCACGTGGTACGGAAACTGCCGCTAATGCCTCCACCTCCCCTCCACCGCACACGAGTGCGAGCCCGCCTCCGCTCCAGCAAGCAGCCAGCCTCCACTGCGCGAGCGCCTCCACCTACCCTCCACTGTGCAATCGCAAGCCTCCCTCTGCTCCGGTGAGCCGACCGCCTCCATTGCACTGCCGATTCCGCTCCCTCCCTGGTGGCCTATGCTTCGGCGAGCCACACGCCTCCACTCCGCCGTGGGTTTGGCATCCCTGGTCTACAATTCACGGCGCGAGATCCACCACCTGCTCATGTGAAGGCCTCCGTCTTTCTCTCCCACGGTTGCCCTGCTCTCTCCCCTTCTCACCCGCTCACTTTCCCGCGGCCAGCGCCCCGTCTCTCGCCTCCGTCCGCAACGCAGGCAAATTGCTCTGCCGCGCCTCCCTACTCTATGTGTGAAGAGCATGAGAATAAAGGTCTGGCTTAATGACGCATGGGTCCCATATGTCATTGGCTACTGATGTGGATTTAGGGGGCTTTGTTTGGGGGCTGCTGCTAGAGTGGAAGAAATTTGTTGGGCTAATAAAAGTAGGTGCGATCACCCAAATAAAAAGTAATGGCTTTATTTTGGGGCTACTGTTGAAGTTGCTCTTATTGATTTCCATGTCATAGTTTCTTTTGCATTTAATAGTTGTCATGATACTTGTTCTTAGGGCACGTACAACGGGATGATTTAACCCGTCTGTATGCTGTATTTTTTACAGAAACCACCCCGGGGCTGAGAAGACGGCCAAGGCCGTCGTCTCACGAGGCGACGAGGCCTGCTTGTGCTCCCAGACTCAATCGCCAGATGAGGACACACTGTACAGCTTCGTCGCCTCCAAACGACAACGCGCGGATCAGGTGGTGCGCGTGGGAGAATATAATCTTTCGCACGAAAATCCTCCACCCGCGGGGGTGATCGTCGTGCTTGGCGCGAGATGAGGCTGCGCCCGTGCTCGACGGCCTCGTTGCTGCGGTGGCCGTACGAGAGCGGTGTCCCGTGTACATGATGGAGGCGGGGACGATGGACATGGGCTAAGAAGTGTGGATCAAGGGAGCCGCATGGAAATCGGAGCCGGAGAGGGAGACAGTGATGGTGCTCGTCTTCATCCAAGCAGTGCTCTGGCGCCGTCAGGTGGTGGCAGCCTTGCCCCCCCCGGCTCCGTCAGGTGATGTCTAGCAATGCTGCTCTTGCTCCTGTATAGATTCGAGGCTAGCCTGCAGTTAAGAGGTAGTAGCTACTAATCCACAATCCAGACTTCCAGAGGCAAGCTGCTATTCAGGTCTGAATTAGCTGCCACCAGATCATGGCAAGCTACCCCTTCGTCCCTCTGTTATGCATCTATGCTTGTTATTTTTCTAGCTTTCAATTGTCCATACAGGAGCAGATTTTTGTGTCAATACAAGGAATAGAGAGGCAATGGATTGTTTATATTTGTTGCCATAGTTCAGAAGCAAATAACCTATTGATTTGATGCATCCGAAGTGTCCTAGCTGGTAGAACTATACTAGTCACATTGGCAGGGGTACCTGATATCCTTGTTTCAGTTATGACTCAAATCATCTACAGTTTGTACATATTTCTTGGTGTATGTACTATTATGTTGACGGCTAGAGTGCAACTATATATAACATGTCATTTATACTGATGATTTTCACAAAAATATTGTAATCATATTTGTCTTATTTAACAGATTCAAACATTCACATGAAAATAACATAGGCTTTCACTTCTTTATTATCAGGCTAATATAGTCTAACATTCAGACATGCAAGTATTTTTATTCTAGATTTTTTCCATCAAACATTGGGAATTTTTTTCTCTTGCCAAAGAGATTGTTGTACCGAGTGTAGCTTTGCCAAAGACATTGGGAATATTTTGCTAAAAAAAATATTGTAATCATGTTGCTCTTATTTATGATGTATTTTCTATCAAATAGCCACGCAATGGTTTACAAAAATTTATTTATAGTTGATCTTAGTTACATGCAAAGTATTAATTAGCTTATAGACAGATTTTGTCTGTGGGTTGTATGATCTGTTTTTATACTTGTCTGTATGTTAAATTCGAGGTGTTTAGAGACAACACCTTGTCTGTGGGTTGTACCTGCCCTATGGGGTTGTTTAGTTGATAAATTTTTTTGCAAAGTGCTATTGTAGCACTTTTGTTTGTATTTGACAATTATTGTCCAATCATGGACTAACTAGGTTCAAAAGATTCGTCTTATAAATTACAGATGAACTATGCAATTAGTTATTTTTTATCTATATTTAATGCTCTATGTATGTCGCGCAAGATTCGATGTGACGAGAAACATTGAAAACTTTGTTAAATATTTCAGGAACTAATCAGACCTAAATATATGTTGTTTGTGCTTCTTGAGAAACAATTTTGACTAAATATATATTAAAAATATTAATATTTATGGTACTGATTAGTATAATTAGAAAGATCTTTGAATCTATTTTTTTAATAAATTTATATAGAGATACAAATATTATATATATTTTCTACAAGTTGAATCAAACTTGCGGCATATACAAAATAGCAATAGTTATTTTGGGATGAAGGGAGTATGTGTTTTATGGCCTGACAACATTCTGAAGAAGACTTGACACAACTACCAATTCTATATGAGTCATGAAATTAAATTAAATATCTATAAAACTCATATAAATACATTCACGCAAATAGACAAACCCGAGACCTCAAGTGTTACTTAAGGCTCTTATAACCACTAGGATACAAAAGCCCTTTTGTGCATATTAACCGGTTAGTACCTAGTTGTAGCAATTATAAGGAAAAAATCTATTTTTACTCCTCCAACTTTTACGAAAGTCCACTTTTCCTCCTTCAACTTCAAAACCGGATAAATCACCTCCTCAACTTTTCAAATCATGCATTTTACCTCCCTGGAGTGGTTTCAAAGGCAGTTTTGTTACAGTAACAGTGGTTTTGACTTTTTCTTTTTTAATTAGTTTGGCTGAATATTTGAAAAATCATAGTAAATCACAGAAAAATATAAAATAGGAAATCCAATTTTGTTGGACTCCACATAGGTATATCTATACAGTGAACATATAATGTAGTATGTTTTACTATAAAGTTTTTGCTATAAAGGTTTTGTCTTTTTTATTTATTTTGGCTAAATATTTGAAAAATCATAGTAAATTACAGAAAAGTCATAAAATATAAAGTATAATTTTGTTAGACTCCACATGAGCATATCTACATAGTAAATATATAATATGGTATGCTTTAGTATAATTCTTTTGTTGTAGCTTTAGATCTATGCTTTTATGTAATTAATTGAAATAACTCATAGCTGTAGCTTCTATAATTATTTTGTCGGACTAAAACATACATATATTATATGTTCATTATGTATATATACTCATGCGGAGTCTAGGAAAAATATATTTTCTATTTTATGTTTTTTCTATGTTTTACTATGATTTTTCAAAGATTCAGCCAAATAAATTATAAAAGAAAAGGACAAAACCTTTATAGCAAAAACTTTGTACTAAAGCATATCATATTATATGTTTACTATGTAGATCTACTTGTGTGGAGTTTAAAAAATTAGATTTTCTATTTTATGATTTTTCTGTGATTTACTTTGATTTTTCAAATATTCAGCCGAAATAATTTAAAAAGAAAAAGACAAAACCACTATTATTGTAGCAAAACCACTATTCACTGTAGCAAAACCACCTTCGAAATTGCTCCAGGGAGGTAGAATGCACGGTTTAAAAAGTTAAGGGAGGTGATTCGCCCGATTTTAGATTGAGGGAGCAAAAGTGGATTTTCATGAAAGTTGTGGGAGGAAAAGATTTTTTCTCAATTATAATCAATCAGAACCTTTTTTGCAAAAAAAAAAATCAACCAGGACCTGGTTAGTGGGCTCGCTCGTGTGCTTGGGCCATGGTGAGTGATGAGGGAGGAAGGGAGGGAGAGAGAGAGAGAGGGGAAGGCCTGGTTAGAGCCCGTGACCCGTGAGTCATCTTTCCTTTTTTTTTTTTCCTTTTCTATGTTTCTTTCCTCTTATTTTCCCACAAACATACACGCATAAACATAAATAAAGATGGACTTTTATTTTTTTTATTTAGGAAAAAGTATTACTAGGCGAGAGTCAAGCGAGTGAGAATCTATGAACAACAACCCAAATATTTTATAAGCATGGGAGTAGGTGCCTAAAGTTATTAGATGCACACATCACTAATCATGTTGTTAAAAAAATAAAAATAAAAATTTAATTTGGTTCCTAGTGGAAATGTGGAATGTTATAGGTGATGACAGAAAAGGCTAGAAAATACAGGAAAGGTGACATGCACCAACGAATTTAGGTGGTTGCTGGAAGACGGATGTGATAGGGAGATGAACGGGTGCATAGATGTAACGAACAAACCAATGACTCAGTGGGGTGTTTCACTCGAGGGCATTGGGGCGGGGAGGAGATTTTGAGGCATCCTTAAAGTATAGATCCGATTGATGCTTGTCTTTTACTTTTGCCAAAGTGTCCATGCATGCATAGGTCTGTTTGAATTTCATGGACTAACAACTATTTGCTAAAGTTTAGCTTTTAAGGATCCAACAAGAGGACTAATGGATGGGCTAAAATTTAGCTAAAACCCCAACTAGTTGTTATTTCACTTGTTCAAATCCAGCTAACACGAGCTAAAAGTGCTACCTATCACCGTCCTATTCTGTCACCTCTATCTTTCTATATTAGCTATCATATTCTCTCTTCTCTCTCTTTCTATGTTAGCCCAGGATCCAAGATTGGGTTACCAACTAGTCCTAGTCCGTCCAAACAAGTTCATAGGACCTTGCTTGAGACGCAAAAGTTCCACGCTTCCAAAAATAGCCGCACCCGACCATTTCATCAAGTAAGCTTAGGTTGGGATTTTTGACTTGCTGTATTTATGGGGTCAAGGCCATGCTGAGAATTTGAAGCTAAAATTAGAGGAAAACCGAAATAACATGGAGAACACAATGGGTGTGTTTGACAAATATATAGAAAGGGGTATGGTAATAAGTGGTGGAAGTTGATAGAGAAAATGAAGATGAGAATTTAACTTATAGTCCCAATTTCTTGTTTGGTTTGTGGAGGTAAATAAGAGAAAAGATTGAAGAAAGAATTTGTATCCTCTGTTTGGTGCGGGGAGAAGGAGAAGAGAGAATTTCAGTGAAAAATTATATGACAAGCCGTGATGTATTTATTTATTTTTTCATAAAAGCATATTTCCTTTTTTTTTCAAAAAAATTGATTAGTCAAAGTAAGCTATGTAAATTCCTCCTCCTCTTCTACTAAACTCCTACTCCACAAACCAACCTGAACGAAGATTTAGGACATGTTTAATTTCTCATTGAATGCAAAATGTCAACTATTTTGAAATGATGAAATATAAAATACCAAAATTTTCAGTGTTGTGTTTAGTTCTATCTAAAATACAGAATTTATTATTCTCATAGTTTCATCCAAAATACAGAATTTATTGTTCTCATTATGATCTCTTGAGGCTCTATTAATTTTTTTTACCTCCTGAGTCCAAAGTCTAAAATGGAAAATGATAAATATTTTACTAAAAATTTACATAATATTTAATTTTATTATATAAAATGATGAACCAAACCTAGAATTTTTTAGAATAAAAAGAAGGTAAAGACTTGTTTCTGGCCGGCTGCACCATTAACTTATTGCACGCACACTCTAATCTCCCACGCGCTTTTTGCAAAGCGGTATGTGGACAACCGCGGCCCCATAGGTCATTGGCATGTCTGGACTTGTCATTTCAAACGTTGGTAACCGCGCCCGTCAGTTTTTCCACCCCGCATTTCATCCCCACTGCTGCACAGGTTCGTGGCCATCCTCTCTCTGGATGCCGCACGTCGCCCACCCCTCCCCTCCCCTCCTCCCTCCTTCATCCTCGATCCCCCATCTTCTCTGCTTGATTTTCTTGGTGGGATTCGATGTTTTTGACCTAGGGTTTTTGTGTAGAGAATGGGGTGAGGAATCAAAGGCAGCTCGACCCTGATCCCGCACAGGTTCGTCGCCCTCGGCTTTCACCCTCCCCCTTCATCCTCTCCTGGATCCCATGGATCCAATGGATCGATTGACGCCCGTCCCTGACCCTTGTTTCTTCTAGCTCACTCCGATTCCCAGGGATGTGGCGCGTCGGTGCTGCTGTTGGGCCCCAACGACGAGCACAGCGCGGGCGCCGACACGACGCTGTCACAGGATGCGCTGGACCTCGTCACCCGCGCCAAGGCCGCCGTCAACGACTGACCCCAAGTGCGCCTACAAGGTCTCCTGTGCCGACATCCTCACCCTCGCCGTCCGCGACGTCGTCTACTGTACTTCTTCTTCTTCAGGCCTCCCATCCATCCTATCCAAGCTGCAGGTCGCAGCTACACACGCACGCCCCTCTCTTCTTCGCCCGCAACTCTGGTAGAGAGTATTTTTCGTGGCGCTCCTGTGTAGGGGTATTTGCCACATTGCTACAGCAGACCCTTTTTTTGTTTTTGGGCTGAGCGTGAGGTGGTGTGATGTGGATCCGGTTTCGAACAAATGAACATAGACTCTATACTTACTTTTTTAGTCTACATGAATTGCTATTTTTAGCAAAACATTGTTGCCTAAATGATGTGCCCGGTGCTTATTTTAAGTGTGTGATTGAATGATGGAAATGTTAATTTTGGTCATCCTCTTGTACATGCATGCAGTTGCTTATTGAGTACTTTATTAAGATCATTCAGCTTTGCTCACACTAGAGGACTAAGTAGTTTAGCAGGTGTATTTTGAGATTCCGCGTTTGACACCTTTGTAAATTTAATCAACAATTTAACACTGCATAGGCAATAATAAGCATTCAAATCGGCAATAACATAACATTCGGTAGGCAACAATATATCATTTAGGTAGGCAACAATATCAGTTTTTTTCTTTTTTAGTTGCCCCCAAAATGTCACCATAAATGCCAGTCACTACCAAAATTTACCCCTTGCGCAACGACGAAAAAACATTGCAATATGCCCTATTTGGTTGTGAAAGTGAGTTATTACCACCAAAAGTCGTTCGTTGCCAATGGTTGCGAGAGGTCGCGTTGCAATAAGTTCTTGCAACCATTTCAATATTTGGCGTTGCAACCATTGATTTTGTTGCAACGATAGTTTGATCGTTGCCAAGCATGGCAATAGAACGCTATCGCAACGTTCATTGTCGTTGCAACATAGGCACTTGCCACGCCCGTCGTGGTAGCAAGAGATCGTAAATGCAATGATTGATATTGTGGCAATAGAGGCATTTGCAACCATCAACTTTTGTTGCCAAAACTATTTTTGCCATGCCTGTCATGTCGTAGCAAGTAACACTATTTGCCACACAAGATTGTCGTTGTAAGAGATGATATGTTATTGCCACGGTGACAATGTCATGGCAATAGTTTTTCTTGCCACGCAACTCAATTTGTCGCCTTATAATTTATTGCAACACAACTGAATTTGTTGCCTTATAATTATATTGCCACAAAAAAATCATTGTCTTATAATTATATTGCCACACAACTAAATTCATTGCCTTATAATTATATTACCACGGAAATTAATTCGTTGCCTTATAATTATATTGCCTCACAAATGTATTCGTTGCCATATACATATATTTCCACACAATGAAATCGTGGACATGTAACTATATTGCCACATAAATGAAGTCGTTGCCATATAATTATGTTGCCACACATCAACACTCGTTGGCAAAGTTTGTAGCTCAAACCATTTGAATTGTGGTTTTATAATAATCCACATTTAAAAAACAATAATACCATATCAAATAGAATTGCACTCACATATATTAATTATAACCAATCATTCAAAAAGTTGAGAGAAGCATTCAAATAGTAGCTACAATCATGAGGTACTGTACAGTTCCCTAATCATATCAGATATTTGTAAAACTTGTAGTAGTTCATTCCTTCATAGCATCTACGCAACACCTCGAGATCTCTGGGCAGCAACACTAGCAGCAACAGCAACATGTCATCAGCTCATCTATCTCCTTGTTTGGTTATGTGCCACCCACTCACAGCTTGTCCGACGCCTAGTAACGAAAAGAATAAGAGACTAAGATAGAGCATGGTTGCAATTAATAAGCAAATGTAATGGCATGCTTAGAATTAATTACTGAACAAAACACAACCAAATTCACAATTCATGTCTTATAATGGCATGCTTAGAATTAATTAATAAACAAATTCACAATTCATGTCTTGTTTCCATGTTCTGACAATCCATCCATGAACATCTATAACGAAACACAAACAACCCATATCCTAGCATAAATAATTTGTTGTTAACATATTGTACTTGTTACCTTTTGCCTTCTTGGATATCTTGTTCTATTCATCAGCTCCTGCTGAGAGATAAATGCCTTATTTGTTCCAGCCACCTTTGGATTCTTTTGGGTGAAAAGATTTTTATTTACAACAGTAGTTTTTTTACTTGCGCCAGTACCTGCTGCTGTATCGTTTTGTACGCTTTGTGGCTGAGTCTACAAACATGAAATTATTTGATGGATTATAGCTTTAGTTGAAGGTACATATGCAATATTACTTAGAACATTGTATAGTAAGGTTGTTACCTGCTCTAACTCATCTTCATTCGCATCATCTTATTGCCTAGTCTCATCATCATCTTATATGATTGGTGCAACTTGTGTACTGTCATTGTTGTTTTCTGTGGTACTTTACACATATGAATATTGAAGTAAAAGATCAGACACCATAATCATAATTAATTTATTAAAAGGACAAAAGATGTAGCAATATTTTTTGAATTATTACCTCATTTGTAGTGCCTTTGTGCTGGGCAAGCAAATTTAGAAATTCTTGCTTCATTTCTTCTTTCAGTGCTTTCTTAGCATTTTCCAGTTCCTCCTGCATTTGTCTCTTATGTTCTTCTTTTTCCCTTTCCCTTTCTGCAACTTCATGCGCAAGCTGTTCTTTCAGCTGGTGAACCTCATCTCGAAAAGTATTGTTCTTCACATTGGCTGCAGCTTCATTACGAGAAATTATTTCAACATTCTCTTGCAGTAGTTCTCTGCGAGTGCGATACTTAGCCAAGTATCCATGCCCGTGTAGTTTAGTTGATTTGGTTCGTGTGACTTTGTTGTAGCTTGCCTGGAAAATCATGTTTTCCTAAGGTATTTATCTTCTATCTCAATCTCACACATTTTGATGGCTGCATTTTCCTAATTGAAGTAACAAATCTGTTAGAGTTGGTCCTCACAAATAGCATCTATAAAAAAAAACTTGATGAAAAAATTACTCACATAAACTGCAGCTGACTCAGTATTTGACCATTTCCCATTTTTTGTGTGAGTGCTCTTCCAAAGAAAAATATCACTTGGCTCTGTACCATCTTCGTCTCTCTATGATGCCAAAACAATATTCAAGTCACAGGTATTGCATCATATAATAGAATACTAAGATTTGCCTATGTATTCAATACCTGCTCGTAGCTACATTGTGAGAAGTTCTTTGAACCCATAAGATGCTTGGTTCTTTGATGTTGACGGTTCGATGAGTTTTGGCTGCTAACCTTCTGCACATTGACAACAAGTGATATTTAACAATGCAACATATTGGTTCATAAAACATGTTTGTCAAAGTTGATTTTAGAACAGACGACCTTGAATTTGTCAGATCCAAAATACACTAGCAAGTAATGCCACTCTAGAAGGTGTATTTCTTCTGGTTTATTTCTTATTCTCTCAGCATAAGAATTGAAAGCCCTGTATGTTGCACTAAGAGTAGCTCGCCATCCTTTGTACCGCTCCTTGGCAATATTCAATATCTTCTCTTCTTTTGCTTTCTCAGTACCAATGTTGATGAAGTTCCACCTAAGCTGTTTGCAGTAGTATATAACTTTTAGAATAAGTAAACGAGAATGCAAGAAATTACTTATTCATTAGATGAGAGGCTTACTGCAATAAGCATTGATGTAGAAAACAACTACATTACACAACATTGATTTTAGTATGGTGGTTAAAAAAATATAACAGATTACTACATGCAGCAGCATTGAAAAAACTACTTCAGGCAGCAGCTGAATTGAACTAAGAATTAATTCCATATAACAGAATACTACATGTAGCAACATTTAAAATATTAATTCAGGCATAAACCATAGCACACTTTTTATTTATTTTAGTAAAGTAAAATTGGTCTCAAACTGTATACTCAAGTAAAGTAAAATAGAACTACAATATACATATACTCAAGCATTCAATAAGTTGGACTAGAAAACAATGATTATAGTAGTGCGCCGCGCGTACCAGTATCTATGTTGCAATTTCTTTTTTGACATTATCCTTTATATTATTCCAACTGGCTACTCCAATTAGTGGAGCCCATTTTCTTGTAAACAGTACAACCTCATCCACAAATACACGGACATTTGGTCCAATAGGACCCCCACGCGTTTCTGAAAATTCGATTGGGAGTCGTTAAGTGCGTTCCTTAACTCTCTTGGTGGCTATTGATAAACCTTTCACAACGCCGCGACCTCTTTTCTTGCGCTCATTGGAGCCTTGTCCTTGTACGAAAAGACACTAACAAACTTTAGTTTATGTTCTTGAAAATTAAGATATGTGAACACCATAAATAAAATTGATGTGCGCCACAGCTACCATTTACGTCTTCTTTTTTCTTCCTTGCATGGCTTGCCCTATTTGTGGGTGGTGTCCCATTGCTTGCATTACTTTCATCATCTTCAATTACAATGTCATCATTGTCAGTTTGCTCGACAGATGCCACTGCACAAAAATTGAAAAGCTTCAGTTGTTTACAAAAATAGTAGTAATGAAAAAAGATGGTTGAAAAGGAAGATTAGTTACTAATTTCAGGAATGTCTCCTTTCATCTTTAAATATTCTTTGTACGTGTGGACTGTATCTTCCCTAAAAACATCCTTTAAATCTGTTAGTGAACAAAAACATGTTAGTTATATAATAAAATAGATGCTAATATTGTAAACAGCAACCAAGAACATATGTATAAAATAGATGGCATACTTTTGGATTTTTCCTTTGGGAGCTCCTTTAGCCAGACCTTATACGCATCTAGTGGTTCATCCATAAACAGATGCTCATCTTCATCCGACTGCTGCCTTGGTCGCTTGAGGGGTGTTATGCTCACTTGTTGAGAGGTCTCTTCCTCTTGTGAGAGTACTAATCTGATTTCCTTCTCACTGTCATTGTCTTGTATCATAGTCTCTGTATGTTTCTGTCATGTGGGGCCGCACTTACGCACGTCAGCGAAGGGCCCGTGATGTCAGGCGGGCTGCAGCACGTGCTGAGGCAGCAGGCGCAGGAGATCAGGAGGAAGGTGCGGCTAGGGAAAGTGGCTGATTTGATTAGATGATTGATTGGCTGATTGATTGGCCTTAAGTCTAGGGGATTCATTCCTAATTAGTTATTTCCTATTTTCTTGTTACCAAGTGTGGCAGGCCACGGGCCTATATAAACTGTACTAGAGGTCATGATTAATCAAGCAATGAAGTTATCCCTAGTCTCTCTCTATTCTCTGTAAGCCTACGGTAGAGGGGTATAACCTCACCGGAGAAGACGGCCGACGGCTACGAGCTCCGTAGCCGCGGTCCAGCCAGTCAGGGGTTTGCTGCCCTTGACAACCTGGTATCAGCCTCCAGGCGTTCCCGTTCCCGGCAATCCTCGCCCACCCGCTCCGTCCAATCCACCACAGCCGCCGCCCACCACCACAGCAGCCCGCCATCACCAGCAGCATCCACCGCGTCCGCGCCGCATCCAGCCACCATGAGTGAGCCGACCATGGCCGATGTGATGGAGATGTTGAAGGCCCTCAATTCGGAGATGACAACGATGAAGTCCGCCATGGCGGCCATGAAGGACAAGGCGTCGTCATCAACGGACAGCAGCACGGGCGGCCGCGATCTTGATCGCCCTCCGAAATTCCAGAAATTGGATTTTCCCCGTTATGATGGTAAGACCGATCCGCTGCTCTTCATCAACAAATGCGAATCATATTTTCGCCAGCAGCGTACCATGGCGGAGGAGCGAGTTTGGATGGCCTCGTACAACCTGGAGGACGTCGCCCAGCTCTGGTACATCCAGCTGCAAGAAGATGAGGGCACGCCACCATGGGGGCGCTTCAAGGACCTCCTGAACCTCCGGTTCGGGCCTCCCCTCCGTTCGGCTCCGTTGTTCGAGCTCGCCGAGTGCCGGCGTACGGGTACAGTGGAGGAGTACTCCAATCGCTTCCAGGCCCTCCTGCCGCGTGCGGGTCGTCTGGAGGAGGCACAGCGCGTCCAGCTCTTCACCGGCGGGCTCCTGCCACCACTTAGCCACGCCGTCCGCATCCACAACCCGGCAACATTGGCGGCTGCGATGAGCTTGGCCCGCCAGGTGGAGCTGATGGAGGCAGATCGGCCGGCGCCGGCCCCAGCTCGCGCGCCATCGCGCGGCCTCCTGCCTGCGCCTGCGCCCCGTCCAGCACTTCCGGCGCCCCCGGCGCAACTGGCGCTTCCGGCTCCACCAGCGGCCGCCCAGCAGGGCCGCGGTGAGGGCAATCAACGGCGACTCACCCAGGACGAGATGGCGGAGCGACGTCGTCTGGGTCTGTGTTTCAATTGTAATGAAAAATATACACGTGGCCACAATCGGTTCTGCAGGCGCATCTTCTTCATGGAAGGCGTGGAGATTGAGGACGCGCCGGACGCCGCCGACGACGCGGACCACGACGCCGAGGCACCCTGTTTTTCACTACAGGCAGTGGCTGGGGTTCCCGTGGCGGGCACTATGCAGATCGCCGTGGTGCTGGGTACCGCGGCCCTCGTCGCGCTGCTGGACTCCGGCAGCACGCACAACTTCATCTCGGAAGAGGCAGCTCGGCGCTCCGGTCTACCCCTCCGCCAGCGGCCTCGCCTCACCGCCTTGGTTGCCAATGGCGAGCGGGTCACCTGCGCTGGGGTCATTCGCGACGCACCCCTCCTCGTCGATGGCGCGGCGTTCCCGGCCGATCTCTACGTCATGCCGTTGGCCGGGTACGACGTCGTCCTCGGCACCCGGTGGCTCGGCGAGTTGGGGCCCATAGTCTGGGACCTTGGCAGCCGGCGCATGTCATTCCAGCGCCATGGGCGCCCCGTCGCCTGGACCGGCGTGGCCTGTCCGTCGTTGCCAGCCTTGCGCGCGACATCAGAGGCGCCGAGCGCGTCCCTCCTCGATGAGCTGCTGGCCACATTCAGCGACATCTTCGCCGAGCCCACGGGTTTGCCACCGCCACGCGCCCGCGACCACAGCATCGTCCTCCAACCTGGTGCCCCTCCGGTGGCTGTCCGCCCCTACCGGTACCCGGCGGCCCACAAGGACGAGCTCGAGCGGCAATGCGCCGCCATGATTGCCCAGGGGATCGTACGACGCAGCGACTCGGCGTTCTCCTCGCCGGTTCTCCTCGTCAAGAAGGCGGATGGTTCGTGGCGGTTCTGCGTCGACTACCGCGCCCTGAACGCCGTCACCATCAAGGACGCCTTCCCCATCCCCGTCGTCGACGAGCTGCTGGACGAGCTGCACGGGGCACGCTTCTTCACCAAGCTCGACCTTCGGTCGGGGTACCACCAGGTGCGGATGCGGCCAGAAGACATCCACAAGACAGCGTTCCGCACCCACGACGGCCTGTACAAGTTCTTGGTGATGCCATTCGGCCTCTGCAATGCCCCGGCAACATTCCAGGCACTCATGAACGACGTGTTGCGTGCCTACCTCCGCCGGTTTGTGCTGGTTTTCTTCGACGATATTTTGATATACAGCTCCAGCTGGGCGGACCACCTCCGACACCTCCGCGTCGTCTTGACCCTGCTGCGCCACCACCGCCTCTTCGTCAAGAGGTCCAAGTGCTCGTTCGGCGTCGACTCCGTGAGCTACCTCGGCCACATCATCTCCGCGGCCGGCGTCGCCATGGATCCCGCAAAGGTCCAGGCCATACACGACTGGCCACAACCTCGCTCTGCGCGTGCTGTACGTGGCTTCCTCGGCCTGGCGGGCTACTACCGGAAGTTCGTCCACAACTACGGCACCATCGCCGCACCCCTCACCGCGCTCCTGAAGAAGGAGGGGTTCACGTGGAACGACGACGCTACGGCCGCCTTCACCGCCCTTAAGGCGGCTGTGACGTCAGCCCCGGTGCTGGCCCTTCCGGACTTCGGCAAACCCTTCGTCGTCGAGTGCGACGCGTCTACCTACGGCTTCGGGGCGGTCCTCATCCAGGAGGCACATCCGCTTGCGTTCTTCAGCAGGCCAGTGGCGCCACGACACCGCTCCCTCGCGGCATATGAGCGAGAGCTCATTGGTCTTGTCATGGCTGTGCGGCATTGGCGGCCGTACTTGTGGGGACGCCGCTTCTTCGTCAAGACGGACCACTACAGCCTTAAGTACCTCCTCGACCAGCGCCTCGCGACGATCCCTCAGCATCACTGGGTCGGGAAGCTACTCGGCTTCGATTTCTCCGTCGAGTACAAGTCGGGGGCAACCAACACGGTGGCTGATGCCCTCTCGCGCCGCGACACCGACGAGGAACCGGCGGTGGCACTCATGGCGATCTCGGGCTCTCGCTTCGACTTCATCAGCCGTCTACGCCAGGCCCAGGCCACCGACCCCGCCTTGGTGACCATCCACGACGAGCTGCGCACGGGCACCCGCGCCGCCCCCTGGGGATTGGCCGACAGCATGGTCACCTACGGGGGTCGCCTCTACATTTCGCCGTCCTCACCACTACTGCAAGAGATCCTGGCGGCCGTCCACGATGATGGGCACGAGGGTGTCCAGCGCACCCTGCACCGCCTCCGCCGCGATTTCCATTTTCCCAACATGAGTCGTTGTGTGCAGGACTTTGTGCGCCAGTGCGTCACTTGCCAGCGGTACAAGTCCGAGCACCTTCACCCAGCCGGGCTGCTCCTGCCGCTGCCCATTCCCACAGCTGTCTGGGCCGACATTGGCCTGGATTTTGTGGAAGCGCTGCCCCGGGTGAATGGGAAGTCGGTGATCCTCTCCGTCGTCGACCGCTTCAGCAAGTACTGCCACTTCATACCCCTGGCGCACCCATACACGGCTGAGTCCGTGGCTCAGGCGTTCTTCACTGACATCGTGCGCCTCCATGGCATGCCGCAGTCCATGGTGTCCGACCGCGATCCGGTGTTCACCTCGCTGTTTTGGCGCGAGTTGATGCGCCTCATGGGCACCAAGCTGCACATGACCTCCGCCTTCCACCCCCAATCCGACGGCCAAACGGAGGCGGCCAACAAGGTCATTGTCATGTACTTACGCTGTTTTACAGGTGACCGACCCCGGCAGTGGCTGCGATGGCTTCCATGGGCTGAGTACGTGTACAACACGGCCTATCAGTCCTCACTTCGGGAGACGCCGTTCCGCGTGGTGTACGGCCGCGACCCGCCCACCATCCGCTCATACGAGCCTGGTGAGACGCGAGTTGCAGCAGTGGCACGCGACATGGAGGAGCGCGAGGCCTTCCTCGCTGATGTTCGCTACCGCTTGGAGCAGGCGCAGAGTGTCCAGAAGCGCCACTACGACCAGCAGCATCGCCCGTGGCTCCAGAACCCAGCAGGGTTGAGTGTGCTCGCTTGGCGCGTGGCGTTCGTCAGCTGCTCGTCCATTGGCGCGGCGAACCTCCAGAGTCGGCCACATGGGAAGATGTTGACTCCTTCCGCGAGCAGTTCCCAGACTTCCAGCTCGAGGACGAGCTGACTCTCGAGGGGGGGAGAGATGTCATGTGGGGCCGCACTTACGCACGTCAGCGAAGGGCCCGTGATGTCAGGCGGGCTGCAGCACGTGCTGAGGCAGCAGGCGCAGGAGATCAGGAGGAAGGTGCGGCTAGGGAAAGTGGCTGATTTGATTAGATGATTGATTGGCTGATTGATTGGCCTTAAGTCTAGGGGATTCATTCCTAATTAGTTATTTCCTATTTTCTTGTTACCAAGTGTGGCAGGCCACGGGCCTATATAAACTGTACTAGAGGTCATGATTAATCAAGCAATGAAGTTATCCCTAGTCTCTCTCTATTCTCTGTAAGCCTACGGTAGAGGGGTATAACCTCACCGGAGAAGACGGCCGACGGCTACGAGCTCCGTAGCCGCGGTCCAGCCAGTCAGGGGTTTGCTGCCCTTGACAGTTTCATATAATCGATTGGCTGTAGACTAGCTACACTTGTGCCACATCGCTTCTTATGGTATAAGAAGTCACGAACAGAAAACCCAAGCTGGTCCTTAATAGTTGACAAGGTCGACAATTTTATATGAGTCCTATCTAATTTGAACATTACGTACTCTCTGTCTGCACTTGCATTCTTGCAATGAAAATAAAGAGTCCATACTTTACCTGTGCCACTGCATAAAAAAGGTCAATGACTAGTAAATGGACATTTTTTAAAAGGTGAATTGTTCAACTAATTTGGGATCCTCAATACAAATTACAAGTATATGCAAATAGTGCCCGTGCTGTGCTGAGAAAACATTCAAGTACATGCAAATATATGTAACTAAAACAACCAAATTACAATTTATTATAAAAATACATGGCAGCTTCGCATTGAATTATATCCAAATTACAATTAAGGAGCTAAGTTCACTATGTGACAAAGAAACCAAAGCAGCATCAGTAAACACTAATTTAGTGAATATATTAAAACACCAACAAACAATCTAGTGCTACTAAACACAAATATGTGTCGGGCAAATATACTAACCCCCCAACAAACAATCTGGTAGTACTAAACACTAATATAATGATTCAGATTAATGAAGACAGCAGCGAAAGAAAACAATACCGGTTGAGATAGGGTTCAGAGGACCCGTCTTCATCAACCACTAAGAGGTCAGCTTCATGATATTGTTTGGTGCCAGAGCCGGTGGCCTCGCTGGTGGCGTTGATACTTTGAGAAGATGGTCTCGTGGAGGGTGGCGTCGTTGGCGGCGAAGTGGTGGCCCTCCTGGAGGGACTCGGCGTCCTAGCCCTCCTCCGGGACGGAGGCGGCGACGGGGACATCTTGGAAGGAAGGGGCGTCGGCGTTGGTTTGTGAGCGGCGGAGGTCTGTGGGCGTCGGTGGGTGCGGTTGCAGAGGGCTGGGGGTGGCGGCGGGGGGCTGTGGATCCCTAATCCTGATCGATGTAATTTTGGAGTTAGGCGATAAGTACAATAGGTTACAGTGGCGGGCGACGGCCATCGGTTTTAATTTTTTGGCACTCGTTTTGCATGGTCGAGGGAAAAATTATGGCGGGACAGGAGGGAATAGTAGAATTTTTTGTAAAGGGCCAATTTTTAAAGAAAAATACATTAAACATTATTAAGAACTCCAAATAATAGTATTATAAAAATTCATTTAACAATCCATGTAATTATGCTAAATATGTCTTACAAGTATGAATATATTTTTATATACAAAAACTCAAAATTGGCATTAGAGATCAGTAGTAGTATGAATATATTTTTATATACAAAAACTCAAAATTGGTATTAGAGATCTTGTAGTACCACCGGTTTGAACTCTAGGTGCTGTCCTGATATAGCAGCGATTTTACTACTAGCTAGTGTGTTGGTTCTTCGTCTTTGCAAGAACTTAGTAGTATTCTAATTATCCTCTTTTTTCTTCTATATTGTCGCATGTTTGATCTTGAATTCAATTGTACTAGTAGCTAGTGATGGTTCTTCGTCTTTGCAAGTACTTGTTTAGTAAGTCAGACTGCAAAGCTAGTTGTATATAAGATCACGCAAGTTTGTTCCATTATCGATTGCAGCAACAACTTAATTCGATCTTCTAGAGACTAAACATGTGTGCTTAATTCGATCTTGTTTTGCTGGACATGATTCACTCTTTGGCAACACATACAGTCTAGCTTGGTTATTTTTGCTTCAGCATTTCAACAAGCATGAATAATTAGTCAATACATGTTGCACACTTGTATTAATAGGTTGGGTGTTATCTATCATCAATCAAAAACACAATCTAAGTTGATATTTGTAAAAAAAATGCTAAAAGTGTTTTGATTAAGTAGTACTAGCTAGTCAATAGTAGTAGTGGTGGGTAGTAGGAGTAGTAGTGGGTAGTAGGAGTACTACTACATATTAGTGATAGCAGCGTTAATATTAAATGAAGAAATGTAAGTTGATATTTGTAAAAAAACAAATGCTAAAAGTGTTTTGATTAAAAATTTAAAAATATTACTAGTTGGGCTACATATGGCCTGTTACCTCACTAGACTCAACCCAAGAAGGGAGCCCAGCAAAGCTTTACAGGCTCAAGCAGGCCCAAACTAGTATTAGATGAGATTTGTAACAAGGAGTTCGAAGTGGCTATCTCCCTCGAACTTTTAAGTTGTGTTTCGTGTTGCTAAAATAGCGAGGTGGTGCTATTCTTCGTGCGTCAACAAATTTAGATTCCGACCTGCTAAATGGGCCGGCCCACTGTAATTCGCCATATACATCTCCGTGTCCAATCTGTTTCGCCTCCCTGCCCACTCGACTCCCCACTCCACTCCCCAGTCACCCGAGCGACGGCTGTGAGGCAAAGGCGAAACCGCGGCGGCGACGGAGGAGTGACCGAGGTTACCGCCATGGGTGGTAGCAAGCGCGGCTGGAACGCCCGCACGCAAACCCGCAACGAGCGGGGCCAGTTCGCCGTGGCCGTGACTGAGATGAAGACATCCGCGCGCACGCTAATCCTCGTCGACTCCGACTCTGACACCGACTTCGAGGGAGGCCCGACCGCCACTGAGATGAAGGGTAGCCAGGGAGCGTCGTCCGCCACTCAAAAGACAAGATTTGCCGCCGGGAAGAAGTTCACCGAGGGAGCATCGTCTACCGCTGAGAAGAGGGGATCGGCCGCGGGGAAGAAGAACACGAAGGGAGCACCGGCCGCCACCGAGAAGAGGGGATCTGCCGCGGGGAAGAAGGGATCCCCCAAGAAGCCCATCGGAGGGGTGGCGTCCGCATCCATGAAGAAGAAGGGATCCGCCTCTGGAAAGAAGGCCATCGATGGGGGCGTGTCCGCGTCCGCCGAGAAGAAGAAGGTATGCGAAATCCCCCCTCATTCTCACTCCCTCCATGAAATTGAATCGGATCAGTAGCATCGTCTAGGGTTAGAGTTCGTGGGGATGGATTTGGAGAATATGGAATCAAAACGAGTACATTTTCTAGGTTACAGTTGGTGGGGTGGATTTTGATGTTGTAGGTAGTGTACATTGTCTAGGGTTTGAGCTAGGACTGGGTGGCATTATCACAACACAATCAAGAAATGTGCTAAAAATATGCTTCTGATATGTTGAAGTAGAACTTGGAGTTCTCCAGGGATATTTCATTGCAATATGTGTATATGCTTATACCTGGAGTATATATGTTTGTTACATCGCCGAGCGAAATCCGTCCCTCTCTTGACGTTCCCATTTTTCTGTGTAGGACTGATAAATAATAATCTGACAGCTTGACAAACATGTGTACTGCACTTGTTGGACCTGCTTAAGAAAGTTTTGTTTTCTCTGCACATTTACAGTAGCTAATTAGTTCCACTTCAAACTGCCAGCACATCTCATATCTTCCACTTGTGCTGTTATGTTAATAGTCATGTGTGGCTACCGGTCAGCTCTTGTTCATGATCTTGGTTTCTTTTATTTAGTGCAAACATTTTTTGGATGAAATCTTTGCTTGGAAAAAACCTATGTTCTTGATTTGGAGATATGCTTGGAAAAAACCTATGCTCTTGATTTGGAGACATGCGTTCTTGGTTTGTCGAACTAGACTTTCTGGACACAACATAGCTATAACTTCTCTGAAGAAATATTATGCTTCTATATATTTTCTAAAAATTTGTTATCATTGGACAAGCTATAACTTCTCTGAAAATGTTACTGTGCAAGCTAAGTGCAAACTGAAAATGTCACTGTGCAAGCTATGACTTGACTGTGCAAACTGAAAATGTCACTATTCTTGTTGGTTGTGCATTATTAGGGTAGATTCTCTCAGCCTGGTACAGAGAGAAAGCAAGTCCTAGCAGCTAGAAGAATAGTGGCTCTGAGTCAAAGTAGCTGGGATTTCTCTAAGTCACTCAAAAAAGGAATATGTCTAACTTAGCAGCTGACATATGAATCTAACTTAGCAGCTGACACAGCTAACTTTCTTTTTTTGTTCATCAACATCTGATTTCATCTTTCCTGTCCGCTAATTTTCTTTTGTACATATTTTTGATGAAGCTGTTTGAGGACTATATTGAGGACTACTCGGAGGGAGACATGTCTTCCTACGAGTGGATGACAGACAACAAATGCTCCATGTCTGACTGCATGGAGCATCACCCACCACCGCACATGAACGGGCTGCAGTGGGCGATCAAGCTTGCTAAGGACGAGGCGAAGGCGTGCGTTGATGCCAGCGCAGCCAGCTACGCCAAGGAAGCAAAGAAAGACATCGACTTCATCTTTAGAGATCTCTACGACAAGATCAAGAAGAACTACAAGCCAAAGAACTGAAGTCCATGGTTGCCTGTGTGTGGTAGGAAGACCTTTGCTATAGCATAAATAAGTTAATGCAAGTAGGATGACCTTTGCTTGTCTGGTAGTAAGGCTTTTGATGGTAGGAAGACAGTTGGTATGTGGATCTGCAGCAACACTATGACTAATGTGTTATTAGTATAACTACTGTCTGTGTTATATATGTTGTCTGATGTCACGTGTTATATATGTTGTCTGATGTCATGTGTTATATATGTTGTCTGATGTCATGTGTCATATATATTGTCTGATGACATGTGTCATAATATATTGCTATAACTTGTCTGAGTACAAATGTAAATATATCATGCATATTGTCTAGCAACCAGTGCACAAGAGATAGAAATGGCTATAACTTGTCTGAGTACGAATTAGGCAAAGTTCTAATTTTACACAAAGAAATCATCGTCTGAATCTTCTCCAAGCATACTGAATGGAGGGACGACTCCATCATTAATGTAAGTGTCATCTGGGTCTTCATCTTCATGAAAAAGGTCATCATGCTCAGGTTCAGGCATTGCCGTAGCAAGCGCCTGGTCAATAACACAAGCATCAACACTAACACCATCAAAGTCACTCCTAGTCCAAGTTGTGACATCTTCATTTAGCTGTTGAAGATCCATATCTTCGACTCCTACAACAACTGAGTCCAGTTCTATCTCGTCCACCTTGTTGTTGGGAACTTCTTTAGGCATGACAAACAAGTTTCTGGGTTGAACTCTGGCAACACTGCACCAATTTGGTTTCTTCTTGTTGTCCATATAACACACATGTTCTGCTTGTGTGCTCAAGATGTAAGGTTCATCTGAATACCGAAACCGACTGATATCAAGTTCGATGACCCCAAATCGATCCTTAGTATATCCTCTAGATTTGCTCGTACTTGCTGCAGGGACATCGAACCAATCACATTGGAACAACATTACTTCCTTCTGGCCATGAAAATCAAGGCAGATGATTTTCCTGAGCACCCCATACCAGTCCATGTTTCTTGTACTTGCATCGCCCTTCACAAGTAATCCACTATTCTGAGTAGTCAAGAACTTTTATATTGAAGAAACCTTGAAAAAGAAGCCATTTGCTAAACACCTGGTAAAGACACGAGACCGGCGGTCTGGACCACGAGATAAATAATAAATCATGTCATCTATTTCGCTTCGTGCATGCAACATGCTGATCTGCAATTATCATAATTTCAAAAATTATGTTAGGAACTACAAAAATTACCTGTTCCATGTGCGAACCCATTACACAAACAAAATATTAAAATAATACTCACTTCACGCTCAAACCATGATACAAACTCCTCCTTGTGTCTTTTATCAACATGACGAGGGCTTGTTTTCTTCAGCTCATCCATGTGCACACTACAATTCGTCCAACAACAATAAAAAATATCGTTCATTATTTAAACAAATATTATAAATAAGCAGTGAGCACCAAACAATTTTTTTTAAAAAAATATTATCTTACTTTATCCATGGAGTGACTTCGTCACAATTGGTTAATATGTAATGCCTCATCTTCTGCATATCAGTATCAGAAACTTCTTCGAGAGTACCTCCTTTCCTACTGTAATCAATGTTCGCAAATACACTTAGTCCAGATGGTGGTTCACTAGAAGCGGCACTTTCATGACGCTCAGAACGATTCAGCTTGGTACTAATATTTTTAAAGAAGCGAGAGCAAAATGTGAGACACTCCTGAAATATACCCATCTGCAATTGAACCTTCAGGCTCCGCTTTGTTCCTGACATAGCCTTTAAGAGAACGAAGGTACCTCTCTACTGGATACATCCATCTATAGCATACAGGACCTCCAAGTCTAGCTTCATCAGCAAGATGAACTGGTAAGTGCATCATAACATTAAAAAATGATGGGCTATCGCAACCATCAGCCATATAGTTGTAATACCATCTTAATATTGCAACGCTAATAAAACTACATGCAACGACCAAATTGCTAGTTGCAATATGTATCTATTTTTTGCCACGATAGTGACTACTGCATACAACAAACTTTTTACGTTGCAAAATGAAGAGGTTGTTGCAACCATTAAAAAAATTGTTGCAATATCAACTTCATATTGCAACACCAATAATACAACCCGCAACGCAATATTAGTCGTTGCAAGAGTGACCAGTTGTTGCAACCGTTCTACAATTGGTTGCGATAACAAGTACTTTTTGCAACGATCTACAAAATTAAGGCCACGGAAAAAATTGTGTGGCAAAAATCCAATATATCGCAATGACAACTTGAAATGGTTGCGATAACACCCCTTCTTGCAACCAAATTGTGTTGTTGCGACAAAAAAGGGTGGCATTAGGGATAAAATTTGGTAGTGAGTCAAGTTTATGTTGGCTTCAAGTTTGAGCAGCGGCTTGCCATGTTCTCCTAGTTTTTTTTTTTGCAGCTGCTTCGTGTTTTGTATTGTAACTGCAGCTATCTATTTCAGTTTAGCAATTGCAGTTACTATTTTTCATTTTGTATTTTCAGTTTCTAATTTTAGGTACCACTACTTTCAGTTTTCAATTTTAGCAATTCAATTTCAGTTACAAATTACAGTTAGTAATTTCACTTTTTTATTTTAGATTCTAATTGCAGGTAGTACTCATAGTTTTCAATTGCAGTTAGTAACTTCAGTTCAGAAATTGCACTTCCCTGTAGTATTTTTAGTTTTATTTTTCTTTTTTGTTTTTGTTAGTATTTTTTTAGTTTGTAATTTCCATGTGCTTTTCAGTTAGATTCCAGTTTTGTAATATCAGTTAGTTTTAGTTTTTGGTAGCTATTTTTGTCATTTTAATTGGTCTTTCTGTTTGGTATTTGTTAGTAATTTTAGTTTTAAATTTCAACGTGCTTTCAGTTAGCTTGCAATTTGCAATATCAGTTAGCAATTTCTGTGTTGTGTTGTCTCAAATGTGTCTAGATTTCTAGTAGAATGAGCAAGGGAAACCTTGAGTCTCGAGGCAAAGGCCAGAATACTTTCCACAGACCGCACCTCTTTTGCCCACAATGCCATGAAGGAAATTCCCAGTGTAGAACTGCACTCCAGGTGCATCAGCCCAAATGTTTAGGGCCCTCAAACTAGATGGGTCTGACACTTTTTGCCACGTGTCGCAAACCTGACTGGAGTCAAGCATGTAATTATGATCATAACCACCAGGGACCTGATCAATTTTTGTGCTTCCAATCCTGTTCTCAGTCAGAAAATCAAAGGGAGTGCCACTTACTGGCATGAACTCGCCTGTAGGTATTGAGGTTTGATCTACTGGAGTTATCTGAGAGCCCCATATCTGGATCGAATGTGGGTTTCCAACAGGTGTGCTACGCTAAACTGATAGGTGATGTTTCTGTTACTGTCAGATATTCACTTCTTTTCCAAGTGCAACACTGAAAGCTTGAGATGGAACAACGACTTCCTATACAGTTTTGTCAAACCCTTTAAATCCACCTGAATTTGGTATTGCCTGGATTAGTTAATGGAACAGAACCACAAATAATTGAAGTGATGCAGATCTTTTTTTCTATTTTTTGCAAACATGCATCTGTATTGGATGTTAGGTGTCCCTAATACAATAGATAGTATACAAAATAAGAGACACGTAATAACATGCATCAACTGACTATAGTTTAGTAGCAGGCACCGAGAAAACAGAGCATGCCAGCACCAAGGTTGTTGTGGCCACTGAGTATCAACTGCAGAAGCGTCTTTTGTCCAGCAAGTGTTCAGTACCATGTAAAGAAATGTGTAACTGTTACTCCTTGTATAGTTGTATCCCATCCCATTAGGGGGTTTAGTGCATAAGTTGGGGCAAGGGTATTGTAGCACATGGTGGTTTCCGAGATAAGTCTCCCTGTCTACTTTTTCGATGACCTATATCCTGTTAGTTATTTGTTTAGGATATTTGATGCTTAATTACTGGTTTTGGTCATTTTTGCCTAATGAATGGCACCTTTTTGCCTAAGAAAATGCAATCCACTACAACATTACCATTTTTGCTTTTTTTCATGCCATTTTTTCTGCTGGTAGTTGTGTATGCTTTTTTCTGAATCAGTATGATCTTTTTCTAACTTCTTTTTTAAATTTACTTACAGACAATGGCTACCAAAAAGAGGGGCGCTGGTGGTGGTCGCACTAGCGGGACACATGTAGGTTTGAATCATCCTTTTTTGTAAGTGTATATAATATTATACTTTTTTTGTTTTTTATATTTCCCATTTTCTTTTTTTGCATTTTTTTCAGGGTGTAAGGAATAGAGCAACGCCTGCTAGACTGCTTAAATTGTACAAGGAAATGTCAGAGGCCCAGCGGAAGCTTGTTAGTGATGCTGGCTTTGGAGGCTTGCTTGAGATAGGAAGTGGTCGATTGCCATCTGCCCTAAGTAAATGGCTTGTGAAGAATGTGGATGGTGAATCAGAAGAGCTTGTAATTCCTGGATGGGAAGATTAAAGTAAATGCAGCTGCTATGAACAGGATACTAGGGTTACCTATGGGTGAAGATGAGGTTAAATATGAATTCAATGGAAGTGCAATTAGTTTCATCAATGAAAAGTGCAACTTTGACAACGGAAGGTCTCCTGCAATTACAACAATAACAGAAAGGCTGTGTGCAAACAAGGAAGCAAATGATGACTACCTCCGGTGTTGGCTCATGGTTGCTATCTCAACTTTTCTGTGTGGGAGCACAGCTTTGTGCATCAGCCCAAAGTGCTATCCTTCTTTGGTTGATCTATCAAAAGTTAAGGAATTGAATTGGTGCAAATTTGTAGTAGATACTCTCAAAGGATCCGTGGGAAAGATGCATAAAAAGGATTCTATTTTAGGGTGTCTGTATTTCCTCTCCGTGAGTGTCTATTCTTTTTCTTTTTTTAATCTTCTATTCATGTACTACATTTTTCCTTTTTATATGTTTTTAATGGTACCTTACATATATGCCTTTTTTAGATACTTTACCTAGACTCTTTGGAGGTAGGAAACATACAAATCCTTGAAAAACAGCCAAGAGTTGCAGCATGGAACATGAAACTTATCAACAAGGTCATAAAAATGGATACTAACACAAATGGCACATTCGGGAAACTCAAGGTATGACTTTTTTGTATATTTTCTATGTCAATTTTTATATGTACTATGCATTTGTGAATTTAGTCAAATCTTTTTTTCTTTTTTTTTCTTTTTTTTGTGTGACAGCTCAAGAAACTAGCTGGTTCAGTCACTGAGACCTCTTTATTTGGGGATCTCCAAGACATAGATAATTTTATTTCACGCAGGGCATCTGCACCCATGTCTTCAAAGGTATGGAAATAATAGAATCCAAATTTCAGTTTTCAGTTTCACTTTTGGGAGCCGTGAAAAATTTTTCTGCCAGTTTCAGTTTTTTGAATGTTTTCGCAACAAAATATGCACTAGATGCAGTTTAATACCATTGAGGAAAGCAGAGAAAAATGAAACTAACATGTAATCTAAGAGCAGAAAAAACAAAAGTGAGATTAGAGAAGACTGATGTAAAAATTGCCTAATGATTTGAATTATTTTGCCTTGATCTTGCCAAAATATTACCTGGTCAGAGTACATTTAGTTGCTTATTCCCAATGAAGTTCAGTAAGTAATCAATGCACATGTACATTTTCAGTTGGTCTAAATGCTAATTATTGACACTCACACGCACTAGCATTCAGTTCATGGAAAACAACAGTGGAATGATTTTTTAGGTATTTAGATAACTCTAACATGTTGAGTTGCTCACACTGAAGCATTCATGTGAAATGAATTGAAACTTAATAGTACATCTGTTAGCATTCAGGTATCAGGTAACTTGAATTTAATTGAACTAAGACACATCAATGCAGTAACTAGTAGCATTCAGGTATCAGATAGATACATAACCACAGAAAATCTATGGAAAAAGCAGAGAACTAACCCACATGAAATCTGTGAAAAAAGCATAGAAGGGGAACGCCACAGGAAGTCTATACTAGAGAAGTCTATATTAGAGATTGTCTATTGTGTTATTGAAAAGGAAGTGTAGGAACCCATAAAAGACGTGTGAGCACTTTGTTTTTATATAGATTACCTTTTCTAGGTTTTTTTGCTTCAGAAACTACATAGTTTTCTTGAAAATAGGCATATATATCAGCTGAAACAGATGTTAGCTGGTTGATAGGATTACTTAGGGAGGAACCACAAAGCTTATTGTGTGTCCAGTTACAATATTAAGGGATACATATCATTTATGAGCTAACATTTTTTACACTTTTTTTAATTATAGAAGAAAATGAAATTGTCTGAAGTTGTCAAGAAAGCTTGTATCGGTTTCACTGAAGTGATAGGAACATTTATAAGTGAGGTGTCCACAATTAGTGATGATTCTGAGGATGAAGAGGAGCCCAGAACATCTAGATAGAGAAGAACTACCAGTCCTCATCAACAGAACACAGATGAAGACAGAGGGAATGAGGAAGATCAATACAGAAAAGAACTACCAATACTCACAAGCAGGATGTTGATGAAGATGA
Organism: Sorghum bicolor; assembly: GCF_000003195.3. Lineage (NCBI taxonomy): Eukaryota > Viridiplantae > Streptophyta > Magnoliopsida > Poales > Poaceae > Sorghum > Sorghum bicolor. The sequence continues at coordinate 13,750,326 of NC_012871.2, read as the reverse complement.
AGAGATCGAGGAGGATGAGGAGGAGGAGGAGGAGGAGGAGGAGGAGGAGGATTGGAAGGAGGACGAGGATGAGGACGAGGACGAGGAAGATGAGGAGGTGGACAAAGAAGTGGAGCTAGAGGATGAGGAGGTGGTCAAAGAAGTGGAGCTAGAAGACAAGAGTGTCTCCGATAAGGATGATGCAACCAACAAAGTTGATCCACCGGCTGGTGATTCAAGGGAAACAGAACCAGCACCACTAGAAGTTGTTCCTTCTCAATCAAGAAGGGAAAGGCTGAGGTAAATAAGATATATATTTTTTGTGTTAAGTATGCTACAGTTTCTATTGGATTGAATTTTTTAGTAATTTTTTGAACAAATCTTGCACCTCTGCTTCCTACCCCACCCACACAAAAAAATTACATTTTTCTAGCTCCACACGCTTTTTTTTCTGCCATGTTGTTATAGTAAAGTTGACAACAAAGTTGATTTATTTTTGCCAACTTTTTTCTGATGTAGGAAAGCTGGAGTGTGCAACAGGCTAGATGAATCCTAAAACAATGTATTTTGGTGCATGTGTTTCTAAGTGTTTATGAGTAGTAGAGAACCACTTAAAAATATGCGTGTAATTTTAGTTATTAAGCAACTTAATATTAGTAGTGAGGCAAGTTATTTGTAATTTGGTAGCAATTTTTGTGTGTGTCTATATTTATACTTATGGGGTAGCTGTGTTTGTGTGTTAAATGGTCACCTATACTAGTATCACTCTTTGTTATGTCACTTGAATGAGTTGCTCGACTATGGAGAGATAGTATTGCAACTATGAGTAGATAGCATTTTTTGTCCTTGTTTTTGAATCAAGTTTTTTTCTAGTAACATAACAGTACTAACACTATTTTTTTGTGTTTTTTCAATGGTTAAAGGCTGCCTCCTTCCGCTAGTGTTGTGGAAAAGAATGAAAAATCAGAAAAGCACACTAAAGTTGATGCATCGGCTGGTGATTCAAGGTAATCAGAACCAATACCACTAGTAGTTGTTCCTTCTCAATCAAGAAGGGAAAGGCTGAGGTAAATGAGATATTTTTTTGTGTTAAGCAACTTAATATTTTTTAGTGAGGCAAGTTATTTGTAATTTGGCGGCAATTATTTTTTTGTTTCTATTTTTATACTTATGGGTCAGTTGTGTTTCTGTGTTAAATGGTCACCTATACTAGTATCACTCTTTTGTTATGTTATTTGAATGAATTGCTTGACTATGGAGAGATAGTATTGTAACTATGAATAGACAACATTTTTTTGTCCTTGTTTTTAAATCAAGTTTTTTTTCTAGTAACACAACAGTACTAACACTATTTTTTTGTTCTTTTCATGGCTAAAGGCTCTCTCCTTCTGCTAGTGTTGTGGAAAAGAATGAAAAATCAGAAAAGCACACTAAATGGGATTTTAGTGGGCCACTATTGGACATTATGAGATTCATTGATTTTTCCACACCCCGTGAATGTCCACCATGTTGTACGCAGCGATATCATAATCAGTTATCTAGATTACTATGTGAGCTTGAAGCACCTTTCTGAATCAGTTAAACCGGGTGGAAAATTATTCAACATAGTAGCTGAAATTGCTATACATGCATTAAAAGACAGAAAGGCCAAGATCCCTGTAAAACAAATACTCCCACTAAGAATTGCTATGAGAATCCTCCCTTTTTTCTTTTACTTTACTGATGTTTCTAAGTTTGTATGCATATTTTTTTGAAACAAGCACTTTTTCTGCTACTGTTTTCTCTAACATTATTTTTTAATTCTCTTTTTTTACAGTATTTTCTACAATATGGGATTCTGGATAATGGGGAGATTAATAGTGCTTTTCAAAGAAGCCTCCATCACCTAGACCCTTCTACTTCCTGCGCCCTTTAGCTTTTGATTTTGGGGGGGTTCGCTACACTTGATGTATTTGGACCAGCCACTACACCTACAATGTGAAATGCAATAAGCATCTAATCAATCTAGTACAGGCGTACAAAGATGAAGTAAAGCAGAATATAGTGTCTAGTTTTTTAAAGCTGCAGTTTGCAATGAAGGTCCAGTTAGAGTAGAGACACCTGTACCATTTTGTGCACCTTCTGTAGCACCACCTTTTGCACCACTAGTGTTTTGCCTATTTGCCATCGTCCTTTTCTTAATTTCTTCGAATTCAGATCGCATCTCCTTAATGTGCTTCTCCAAAATAGCATAGTTTTCATCATTTGTACAACCTTCCACTGCTATTGCTACAAATGCGGTGGTTGCGTTGGTCAATCTCAAAGTTTTCTCACTAGTCAATGGCATCCCACGGGCTACAAGTCCCACTGGTGCATTCAGATTTTGGACCTGATTAGTATCACTAGCAATTGCTTGTTGCGTCCACCTTTTAAGGATGTACCTTTCTGGTATTAATTCCACACCCATTCTGACCATAACTCTCATAATGTGATAGCAAATGATTCCATCCCTATCAAACTTGCTGCACTCGCAGCAATAGCTTTCATCCTCTTCTATTGCTGTAACAAGATAGTTCCTTTTTCCATACCCAAAAACAAAGCTATTATTGGGCTCCAACCAATATTGGAACTGCCCTACAGGCTTCACATCATATTCTGCAGTTTTCTCAAACTCTTTGGAGAGAAAAACTCTTTGGAGAACCTGTAAAACATATTCTTTGTGTATACAGTGGAAGCATGCTTCTCAAGTGGATGCCTTGACCATCGTCTTCGCTCATTCTCATCGGTCCTGAAGTCTTGCCCATCCTGTGCAACCAGACACTTTTCTTGTATTTTCTGGTACTGCCTCACAAACTGTAGCACTGACAAGTTTGGGTTCACATACTTCTTCAACAAAGCATTGAACCCCTCGCTCCTTTGAGTCGACTGGAGAAATGGGAAGAAACTGTGCATGTAGTAGGCTGGTATGAAGCTCTGCCTTATGTGGTATAGGTGTTGAAAATGCTCATTGTCCTCCAAACCGTATTTCTAGACCATAGTATCCCACTTTGACTCAAAATCTTCTGGGCTTATAGTGTGGTTTAAGCAATCCACAAACTCCTCATTCAGCTCATCATTTTTAGCAAGGATCGGTCCAATTGTGCCTGAAAACTTGTCCATGATATGCCACCTGCAATTCCTGTGGGTTGTGTTTGGAAACACAATGCAAATGGCATCTCTCATCGCAGGATCTTGATCGGTGATTATGTTAAGGGGTGCTTTTCTATCCATTGCCTCTAGAAATGTTAGAAACAACCATTCATAGGTAGTTGTCTTCTCATTCCTTATAAAGGCACATCCTAGTTGAAAAGTTTGGCAGTGTCTGTTGATTCCTATGAATGGTGTACAAGGCATCTCGTATATGTTGGTCATATAGGTTGCATCAAATGAGACACAATCGTTGTATGCCTCTTTGTAAGCACACCTTGTAGCTGAATCAACCCAAAACAGGTTCTCAACCCTATGGTTGTCATCAAGTTTGATCTTGTAGAAGAATTCAGGGTCTTCTTCTTTCAATGCTCTGAAGTAATCCAAAGTTTCCTGCATATCTTTGAATTTTTCTGTCTTGTGGATGGTGGAGCGGAAGTTTGACACTTGTTTGCCGTCATATGGCACCAGCTGTGCTGAGCCATAGAACTCGCTCATCAGCTGCATGATTCTACCGGTGCTCAAGTTGCATCCATGTAGCAAAACAATGAAGTCCTTTTCCTGCTTCGGTATGCCTCTATGGGACCTTAGGAACTTCTTGAGTGAGGGCTGAACCACAAGATCATGGTTATGCTCGGCCAAAAAATAGATCACTTGCCATCTAGAGCCAATGATTTTGATACCATCCTTGCCTTGCAGTTTGTATATACCATTTTCTCCCTCTTTCTTTTCTTACATCCGTCAAACTTCTTCCTCTTTTCTACTTGCTCATCCTCTTCTTCTTGTGCAGTATCCTCTTCTTCGGCTTCATCATTATCAGAGTAGCAAGTGATTCCATCAACAAGCTGAACAACAACTCTCCTTTTCCTGCCAAAGCCTTCCTTGTTGCACACAAACTGCACCTTTTGTTTTTCTCTTGTGATTGCAGACCGACGTGACGTGTTTGTTCTAATCGAGAAGCCAGTTCTCTTTGCATACGAGTTGTAGTACTCCCTTGCTTCGTCCAAGGTTGCAAAAGACATCCCATTGTGTGGCATTTCAGGTGTAGACCACACCTCTTCCTCCTCTTCTGCTACTTCAGCAACTACAGGATTAGTAGTAGAATCTTCATTCCTGACCTCTATTCTTGTCTGTTCAAATGACAATCTGATCTCAGAAATGGTAGGAAGAAACTCTTCTGAAACTGCAGGATCTGTCTCTGCTAAACCAGCATGACCATCTTCAGAAATACTAGGCAAAATCTGTTGGTTCACATGCTCATCGTTAGGCTGAGGAATTTCAGGATTTGTAGACACTTGAGTGCAGAAGGTAGGGTTGCTGGTCATATAATCAAAATCAAATGCATCCAAGAAATCTTCATCCAAACCTGGTGGCAGCTTGTTAAGATCCATATTTTTTTGAGATATGTATGCAAAACATTAACTATAGGTGTGTGTTACTATATCATGACAGTAGGCAACTTAGTCAAACCTATTAGGCAATAATAGTGTACAGAACTAGACAAAATAGGCCAGCAACTTATGCAATTTTTTTTTTGTTGAGTACATGCTTTTTTAGTTGTATTTCAATACATGCTAGCTTTATTCAGTACATGCTTTTTAGGTTTGTAGTTTATTCCATACTCAGTTTTTTTCAACTTTTTATGGATCTAGTGTCATTGTGTTCTCTTCCTTTTAGAGAAAGTTTGATATTTGAGGCTTGCTTGTCCTCTATTCAGTTAATTTTATCAGTTGTACTTTTTTACTTAATTTTTGCAGGTGTGAAGCTATGTGCAGCAGCTAACACAAAAAAGTTTAATGCATAGGAGTAACCATGTGCGGCAGCTAACACAAGAAGCTTTTTAATGCAGAAAGATGTACATCTGCATGAGTGGTGCATACAACATATATCCATGTCATCTAATGGGCACCAAAACGTACAGTGGTGTAGTATCAGATCTGCTAATGTAGTAGGAACTATAGTACTATGTGATAAGATCTGCTTATGCAAAACAACTGATTTGCTTATGCAAAAGTGGTGAATTGCTCAAAAGTTAGGATAAGATCTGCTTTTTCTTGTAACAGATCTGGCGTTAGGTGATTCAAGAGAACAAAATTGCTTCTAGTAACAGATCTGGCTAGTTCTATTTTTTGGGACTATTTTTGTTGAAAGTAGTAGCAGAAGAAGCTGATAGTACAAAGTTGTTGTATAATCGCACGTATCTGCTTGTTTTTGGATGTATTAGCTTGCCTTTGTTTTGGATGAATCTGCCAGCTGTCTAGATGGTGGCGGCGGCGCCATGGACATCTTTGTTTTAAGGGTTGAAAGGGAAAAGCAAAACAGGGAAGAAGCTTCCAGGCGAGGGGAAGAAGCTTCCAGGCGAGGGGAAGAGGGGCATGGGCCTGTTATTCTGGTGGGCCTTGTCTAGACGGGGTTGCCTTCGATTTTTCCTAATACGGAGTGTGCGTGCGGTCTGCTTAAGGCATGCATGGCCGTGCATTAGCCGCTTCCTAAAAAGAAACTAAATACCCTCTTGAGCATCTCCAACAATTGACAAAATTTGTTTGCCAAATTTTGAGTTATAACAACTTGCTAAATAATTTGACAAGTAGGAAAAAATGACCATCTCCAATAGTTTGCCATTTGGGCTTGCCAAATTAAAAAAAAGACCCACATCCTAACTAATCTTGCAACTAACTGAAACTACAATGGAACTGTCAACAACGAATAAAACTCTGAACTATATGATGAAGAGGAAGCGGTGTGGAAGGCGGAGGCGATGCTGCTGCAGAGGAGCGTGGAGTCGGTGCTGTTCCAGGGCCGGAAGCTGGCCGGCGAGACCAACGCCGACAAGGTGGAGCGGTTCGCGCGCGAGCTCGCCAAGGAGCACGCACGGAGGAAGCAGCCGCAGTTGGTGAGCCCGGCCGGTGGCGGCGCGCCCGTCGTCGTCGTCGCTTCGGTCGCAGCACCGAACAATGACAACGACGAGCAGCCGACGACGACGATGACGAAGGCGACCGCGGCGTCGGCTACCGCCCCCACCGCCGTCGCACCCTGGGCAGAGACCTTCGCGACCTCTGCGAGGATCTGCGGAGACGGCGTTCGTTAAAATAGCGCCCTCGACTGCGCGTGTGCGACGCCCCGAAAATTTCTGACCTGTGCGGGAACCGAAACGGAGAAGGACGCGCACTCGATGGCAAAGCCTTTCCACGCGCGGCTCTACAATTTGGCAAACGCTCAGATTTGACAAATACATATAGCAAACTGTTGGAGATTGTTTTGTTGCGTTTTTTGCCAAATTTTTAGAATGACAAGTCATTTGGCCAATTGTTGGAGATGCTCCACCGGCCTACACGAAAACTGCAGCAGTTGTCTGTCCCAAAAACGGAACGTATGGACGAGTCCGCAAGGCACTGTGGCAGCGTTTTTAGCGTGGGGGCTTTGAGTTACGATGACGGGTGGATCCCACAGCCTACGCGGCCCCACGCCTCCGGTCCGGTGCTTTCGATGTTCGATTCGATGATTCGATCCCCTCACACTACTTCCCCACGAAAAGCCGAAACGAAGCATTCTTCCACCGCCGCCTTCAATCCTCTCCCCGGCGCGCGCCGAAGGCCGAACCAACGAGCCTCGCACGCCGGCGGTCTCGATTCGGGGGTGGGGAGGAGGAGGGGGAGGAGCGGAGTGGCCCCCTGATCTGGGTAGCGGGCGAGATGAGGCTCCTGCGGGTTGCCACGTGCAACCTCAACCAGTGGGCGATGGACTTCGACACCAACCTCCGCAACGTCAAGGAGTCCATCGCGCGCGCCAAGGCTGCCGGCGCCGCCATCCGCGTCGGCCCCGAGCTCGAGCTCACCGGCTACGGCTGCGAGGACCACTTCCTCGAGCAGGACACCACCGCCCACGCGTACGTCACCGCCTAGTACCTTCTGTCTCTATTATAGTCTCGGCCGGCTCAGCCCGGCTCCCATGGCTCGTATGGAATTCGGTAACGGGCTCTTTCTGTTTACCGTGTTGCTGGAGATAAAAGTATCACGCACTATGTTACAGTGGTTACGTTCTCGTGTGGTGGAGCCTTAATCTTTTCCACGATTTGGGGATTCTGCTAAACTACACTCTGGTAGGATAGGATAAGCTACTTCTAATTCGCTCTGGTAGACTCAATTACTGTTACTTCACTCTGGTGGAACCAGTTCACTTGGGTGGAATGGGTTTACTTGTCCACCTGGGTTGAATTAGCTATGTTGTCTAGGATTTACAAGTTGTACTAGTTAAGTTTAGTCTTTTTATTGGAAAACTATCTCTGTCTGCTATACAAAGAACATGTAAATAAATAAATTGATGATAAATAAAATATGTATGGCAGGGCAACCAAATCACCCATGCCCTTTAAGCTGTATTTTTCGGAATTCAGGGACTTCAAACCATTCCATTTATCTTGATACAACTGCTGAGTATGCACTCCTTATATGGAACCACTATATTATTCATGCATCGTGTTTTATTATCCGTCTATGTATTATTTGCATCTGCCGTTAGTTATTCTGTGTATCAATCTGCAGATGGGAGTGCTTAAAGGACATTTTAACTGGGAACTATACAGACAACATCTTATGCAGCATAGGGATGCCAGTTATTTTCAATAGTGTGCGGTATAATTGCCAGGTCTTCTGCCTAAATCGCAAGATAATCATGATCCGACCAAAGATGTCCCTTGCAAATGATGGAAATTATCGGGAATTCCGTTGGTTTTCTGCTTGGACATTTAAAGATGAGATTGTTGACTTTCAGCTCCCCATTGAAGTCTCAGAGGCTATATCGCAGGATACTGTGCCTTTTGGTTATGGATACATGCGGTTTTTAGATGTGTAAGTATGAATGCTACTTGAATTTATTTCTGTCGTTGTAATTTTAGCTTCCTGCTTTTCTAGTGAACATGCACATGGAGACATGCTAGAGAAAACCATTGGTTTGCTGCCATGGATTAGAAGTCAATTGTATTATGTAGGAGTACATGGTATCAAAGAGCTGAGTAAACTTTTTCCAAATTAAGTTGGATATTGGATTGAAATAAGACATACCACTTTCTTAGTTTGAAATGTTCTGCAGTTAATCATGAAGGTTTAGTCTATATGCTTCGTAAACTAGTAAATTTATATACTCTCTGTGGTGCTATTATTGATGATAAAGCACTACATAAGCATTAGTTACTATTTGATCTTTTTTTTTAAAAAAAACAAATCCTTTTGTCCAGGTCTTTGGCTGCTGAAACCTGTGAAGAGCTCTTTACAGCAAACGCTCCTCGGATTGACTTAGCATTGAATGGTGTTGAGGTTTTCATGAATGCAAGTGGAAGCCACCATCAGTTAAGGAAGCTTAATCTTCGGATTGATTGCATAAGGAATGCAACTCAAACATGTGGCGGTGTTTACATGTATGCTAATCATCAGGGATGCGATGGTGGCCGTCTTTATTATGGTATCTCAAAATGCCGTTGTTTGTGCTCTTGTAGATTTGTTTTTTATTATCTGATTTTCTTTTCTCATCTTGAGTTGTCAACCAATTTACAACACGAACACAACATTTATGTTTTTTTAATTCTTTTATACCTGACTTGAATGTCTGTTTATAACATCCACATGATATCATCCACTGCGCAAACAAAACTTAGGAGCAAAATGCTTTGTCCTCTCCCTTATTGTTGGAGGTTGCAGTATTGAAACTGTATGTAGGATATGTGGCATGTCAGTTTGGACCTAGTGGTTTTGGGTATTCCGACAGAGGGGATGTGATGTTATGAATGGAATTCCTAAAAAAAAAAAATCTTCTTGAAACTCCTGTGGCTATACCTCATAATTGCTGATGGCTGGGGTAGCAGGTGCTTATCCATGAATCCATGACGATTTTTTACTGGGGACAGAAATTGAATTTGTTCATTTATGATTTATGAACTGAAGTGCCTTCTGAGAGTGCTGTTTACAGAAGATGTATTAGCTACTATGTATGCTGTTTTCCACTTTAAGGTTTCTGAATGACATTCCTGATTTGACCCTTCCTTTCTTAATTCTGCAATTGTGTTCTATGTTGATCATACTTATTCAGAGAATTTTTTTTTCTCTTTTTTTTAATGTTCCCACTAGATGGTTGTTGCTGCATTGCGGTAAACGGTGATTTGATAGCTCAGGGATCTCAATTTTCGTTGAAGGATGTAGAAGTTCTGGATGCTCTGGTAGATCTTGATGCTGTAAGTTCTAATCCTTTAGGTATTTTTTGTATTTGTGTATTCCTTTGATTGTTTCCTGTTCCTTTTTGTTCTATTTTTAGTTACATGAAAATTATTCTTTGGTTTGTTGCCCAACGAACCTTGATAAAATTGTTCCTAGTAGCAAAAAGAAAATGTTGTCCATAGTGCCCATGAGATTGCCAGGATCTCAGGATTGACAATAAAATTCATATGATGTGAACTAGGGTCATGAGCATTCCAAAAATTTGCATCTATCCAAGCAAGTGCCTAATTCTTTGGACCCTCCCAAAAATTGGTAAGGTGGGTTGTGGCAAAAACAATACATTCAACTACTCCCCGAATTTTCTATATCTACCATCTAAAACACTTTTCCCTGTTTGCATAGAAAGAATATTTGTTAATAAATTATCATTATGGGTATAATAGTTAGTTTAGTTGTTAGGCCTGGTATATCCATTCCGTGCTTTTACTTATTCTTTGCATCTTTTAGAAACTTCTTATTGAGCATTTGCCTGTTTGCAATTCTCCAAAGTCCATATGTATTCTGCTTTATTATATTTCGTAAGCTTTAGGTTTGTGAGCTGTGAATTGTGCAAACATGGGTCGTATTCTACTTTATTATATGCAGTTGTCCAAACTCCAAAGTCCACATTTGTTCTGCTTTACTACAAATTATGAGTTATCTAGCTGCAGTTTTATTGCAAATATGAGTCATATTTAGCACAGCTAATCATTCATTTATGTGATCAGGTATCGAGTTACCGAGCATCTGTTTCTAGTTTCAGAGAGCAAGCAAGCCACAGAAAAAATGTACCTTTTGTGAAGGTACCATATAAGCTTTGCCAATCATTTCAGAGTGGAATGATTCCGACTTCCCCAGTTGAGGTTAGATGGCCTTTCAATATTCCAATGTTATTCTGTAATGCTTTAGAGCATCTCCACCAGATTTCTCATATTACATCTCCTATAAGTTGCTTTAAGAGAGTACCCTAAAATCAATTTAGGATATAGGAGAGTACTGCTGCAGAAGATTACCTAAAACTTGTCTCCTATATTTTTTAAGGATACGGGAGAGGGGGTTGTCACCTTTATTTAGGAGAGATGATGCTTCTTTTAGGAGATCTCTTAAAAATTGTAGGTATAGGAGATGCAATAGATCTGCTGCAGCTCCTTTATCTCCTAAAACACTATTTTTTAGTTATAGGAGATTGGATAGGATATCTGATGGAGATGCTCTTAGTAGGTGGTTTTTTGTTACCATATCTGAAAGCAACTCAAGCTTTCTTCCAATTAGAGCATTTAGTATGGGCCTGAACAAGGTAAACCAGTCACCAGTATATGATGATTAAGCTTTGATAGGTAATGCCTGTTAGCTCATCCCATAATCATATATACAATATAAACTAATTGCTTTTAGAAGAATTTCACAGCAGAGCCCCACTTTTTAATCTTAAAATAGACTAAGGTATTGGCCAGTTCTTGGAGCTTTTATTGACTAAACGTGCTTGGGCTTTGGAATTTTATAATCCTATGTATAAATTTTCTAGCATTCTGGGTTTATTTTGTAAAGTTTCTTCCTGCTAATATTGTAAGTATTGTTGACAATCTATTTGAACATCTGCTTTATACTGAGAAAACATTGCATAAAATCATTGTTACCCTGATTGTCCTTTTATAAGTATTCATAGGCAAATGCTTTCTCCCTTGTCTATCTCTTGAGCCCTACAAATCATGAAAACTGTGCAAATGGGTATTTGGAGTAACCTTTTCTATCATGCCCATCTTTGAGCACAGATTGTGTATCACTGTCCTGAAGAAGAGATTGCATTTGGACCTAGTTGTTGGCTATGGGATTATTTGAGGAGGAGTCAAGCATCAGGATTTTTGCTTCCCCTTTCTGGTGGTGCGGATAGTTCATCTGTTGCAGCAATAGTCGGGTGCATGTGCCAACTTGTTATAAAAGGTCAGATCTAATTTCTGTATTCCTTCGTTCACCTTTTAGTAGAATGTTCTCTGAATTGTCTTTGAAACATAGTTTACTGGAGTGTTAACAGATGCATAAGTTACTATTTAGGGATAAGAAAAACCTTTTAGTAGAAGGTTCTCTGAATTGTCTTCGAAACATAGTTTGCAGGAGTGTTAACAGATGCATATGTTGACATTAGTGATGAGAAAGCCACCTAACTATGAATTATCAGACTTGTTAACAGATGCATATGTTAACATTTAGGGATGAGAAAGCCACATGACTATGAATTATCAGATGATGTGTTGTTTTTGATTCCATTGAAATAAAACTATGGTTCATGTCATGGCATGGGGAATAAATTAGAGCAAAGTAATTATTCTAATATCAAAATTAACACATAAAATATCATGGAAACTGTACATGATCAAATGGAACAATACTGAAGCATTACTTTGGGCTGACATGTATAGGGCTCTGTGATTGTCATAACCTTTTAAATTTTTTTTTGAATAAAGTGTCTCTGTTCACATCTCTAGTTGGCATTTGGTAGGCCAAAACAAATGAAAGAGTGGATGGCCAAGTCCAGAAAGGTCTAAACTCCATTATCATCCTTGGAGCCTGGCAATCTGGAATCACCACAATCTTTGCGTGTTTGATGGGATCTTGCCTAATTTCAAATTAAAATGGGGGTAATAGAGTTCATCAGGGAGGAGTTACAGTTTTGGTGTTTAGCTAGGGCTTGAGGGGTTTCACATCTCCTTGTTGTTGGGTCAAGTGGTAGTTAGTTTGTTGGTCGAGGTTGTTTTAGTGTTTGTGTTCAGAGGCAAGAATCTATAAGTGTTGTGTGGTTTGACTGTATGGTGTTGCATCGGTTCAAAACCCTTTTTTCTTCTTAATATATGATACACAGCTCTAATTCATACTGAGGGTTTGCGCTGTAATTCAGACATCTGAAAGTGGTAAGATGAATACATGTAATTCAGCTATTTAAAAATAGGTATGATGGAATACTCTATTGACATCATCTCCATTTTTTTCCATTGGAGCTTGATGTAATTGAATAAACCAAACAGGTTGATGAATATCCACCATATACTAAATAACTGTCTTATGAGTTGTTAAGTTGCAAGCATCATTTTTGCTGCTTATGTGAAATTTATGCCTTCTTTAAATCTGCACTTGAGCTGATATGACCGAAGTCTGTGAATTGCCCACATTTGAACTCTTCCTCGTCAAATATCTCACTGGACAAAGTTCCTGGTGTTCTATTTCCTCTTGATTAATTGATCAAATTTTGTCAAAAGAATTAATGATCATGTCAACAACCTGCAGATATAGAGAAAGGAGATGAGCAAGTTAAGGCGGATGCTCTTCGGATTGGGCATTATAAAGATGGGGAGATCCCCACAGATAGCAGGGAATTGGCTAAACGTTTGTTTTACACCGTTTACATGGGAACTGAAAATAGGTGAGTTTTTCTTTGTAGTGACCTTATTCTACTGTGTGCCCTTCCCATTTCCCTTTTCTCAAACACAAGAGAGTTGTGTATCATTTCTTTAAGAAAGAAGAGAGTACAAAGGGAAGTAGAGAAACCCTAAAAACACACACCCAAGACACAGTCACAAGATACACTCCTAACACAACTTAAGGAGAAAACAGAAGCAGCAAAGCAAGCCAATTGCAGCAGCTGGCAACCAAACAACCACAAGTCTGGAGCGCTAGCCTATTTGAGACAACCTGGGAAGCCTCTCCTAGAGACGTTTTGTTCCACTAGCACACCAAAGGATACACTCATTAAGTCATTAGTGACTGCTTGCAGCACCACTGTGACATTTGGATTTGCACAATTGAAGAGTGAGAATACAACAGTTGCTACGCTTCCAAATTTCCCAAGCCACAAGAATAATCAGTGAGTTAAGCCCCTTCATATCCTTGGGTGGCACCACTATCTTGAGAATCTGCTGGATGAAGGTTGGGGTGCGATGCCTATCAGGCCCAATGCATTGAATTATTATTGTGTAAGTGGCTATGTTGATAATGCTTATTGCTATTGTATATGTTCTTTGTTATATGTATATGTACTTGTTTGTAGTTCATTCACTGTGGAAGGATTTCTTTGCATATGTATGCACATATGCCTCCTGTATATTGGCAGCTTACTGAAAAATACTTGCGCTACTGTTAAAATGGTCAAACAATATTATAAATTTATATGAAGAGTATGGTATTTGATATGAGGGAAAGGGTCGTTTTACAAATTTCGACACCAAAGTTGAAGACCAGGCATCCAACACACATGGAGCGTTCAAAGGTGTCCCTAAGGAGATTCGCCAACTTCTGACTCCCAAGTTACACTGGTTAGACAGTTGAACAGTTGAAGTCCAGGGGGATATCTCTCTGGCCAAGGTTTTTTTCCCATAAGGAGATTTGAAAAGGTTCCACTCTCTAATTATCTTGGTTTCCTGGACAATTTGGAGACTGTCTTCCATAGTGAACCCAATGTTCCAGTAGTTCTGCATGGCACTGTTAATGAAAGTGCTCTCTAGTGCTTGGCTGGCGCCACATCGCTCCTTGAGCTGCTCCCAAAGTCGCTTGCTCTGGGTGTCTAGGCGTGTAGTGCGAGTTGGGTTACAGACTTTGCATGTGCCCTTTTTAGTTTTTCTGTCCATGGTGTGGGAAGGGCATGGAGTTTCTTTAATTCCTATTCCTGTTACTTTGTATCATATTTCTTTCTTAACACAATGACATGCAGCTCTCGTGCGTGTTCAAGAAAAAAAGATGCATCCAACACCAACAGTCATAAAGTATCCAGACTGGACAACCCATCCCCACTCCCACTCCAACTACCCTCAGATTAGGCCAATTCTCCATATAGCTGCATGGGTACTTTGGCAACACAAAATCCCAAGTTTCTCAGTGTGGAAAAGAAACTTCAAAGATGAAGTTATTGTACAAGGTGGATCATGGCTAGATAGTCTTTACTCCCTTTTTGATTTGTTTCCTTAAACTCTGTACACATGTTTTCTTCTTTAGTTTAATTTAAAACAGCTTGTGCTGTGGGGATTGGGGAACCTCCCCACAATTTTTCATTAGAAACATTGTATTTGGCACATGCATGGCTGTAGTTGAAGTTTGAATTTTTTCCTTGATGTGATGGAAGTGTTTTAATTTCTAATTGCTACAGCATTGTAACTTGTGTTTTTTTAAATGGTAATCATGTGATGATTTCAATGTAAATCAATCCAAAGAGTTAAATAGGAGATCTCTGCTTTTCATTCATTTTTGTTTAATTTGTATTCTAGGTATCTGTGATTGTAGAAGTTTTGTTTGTTGAAGTTGTAGATTGTTAGTCTGCTTTATTTACATTGCCATGTTCTGGACAGTTCTGAAGATACCAGATCGCGTGCCAAAAGGCTAGCTGAGGAGATTGGTTCATTCCACCTGAATGTACCCATTGATAGTATAGTATCTGCTTTTCTTTCCTTGTTTGAAACATTGACTGGGAAGCGACCACGCTACAAGGTATTTCTTCAACGTGTACTAAATTATTACTGCAGTGCAGAGAACATAAAAATAAACTAGACCAACCTAGGAGGAACTAGGTGGCATTTCATTAAGAAGAAAATAAGCACCCAAATCGTGTTGACGAGGACTTGAACAGGGTGGTCTGGGTATACATGACTTACATTACGCTTTTATAATCTACATAACTTAGCACCTTATATGTAAGGCCATCCTTATAAGTTACCAGTCCTAGATCTACAGGTTTTAAAATATAGATTGGTATCATGAGTACAAGGGGTTTCGATGATATTGTTGTGGCCAAAAGTTCTCAGTAGCTAGCAAGGATAATAGATTAAAATATTGATGGTAGCCAGCCGATTAGCATGTGGCTACCCTTCAGTGGTAAAAATATCAGACCGAACGGTATATGAGTTTCATTTTTCCCTCAAACAATGCAGGAGTGCTGTGTGCCATTTCATTAAGAAGAATATGATTTTCAATTTAAGTGAGGAAGTCTATTTTAGTACCCAAAAACATTTCTTGTTTGCTTTAGATTGATGGGGGGTCAAATACCGAGAATCTGGGATTGCAAAATATTCAAGCCCGAATCAGGATGGTGTTAGCCTTTATGATGGCTTCTCTAATGCCATGGGTCCACAACAAATCTGGGTTCTATCTTGTTCTTGGAAGCTCGAACGTCGATGAAGGGTTACGTGGTTATTTGACAAAGGTAACACATTGCTCAACTTAGCTGTGTCTTTAGATTGCTCCATAGATGCCCAATGGGTATGGCATTTGCTTTATGATTTCTGTAACTGCAATATATTGTTTGCTGGTGTGTGGAAATGGTAATAAGACTGTTCTTGCTTTACAAAGTATGACTGCAGTTCAGCTGATATAAACCCCATTGGAAGTGTAAGTAAGCAAGACCTGAGGGCTTTTTTACGATGGGCAGCAATTCATCTTAAGTATTCTTCCTTGGCCGAGGTTGAAGCTGCACCACCTACTGCAGAGCTTGAGCCCATACGGGCAAACTACAATCAGGTATATATAAACTTGATCTCCAACTTTTAGATGGAAATCATTAGAAGTCATGTTCGATATATGTGCATAAATCTGTAGAGCAAAATTGTGAAAACTTTGAACTTTTACTCGAGGCTTGTACCATGGTAGGGCTCATGCATGCTCATTCACACATAATGGTATAAAATTTAAGTTCTCCAGATGTTATTGAGATGAACCAGAGAGGGCTAAGATTGAACAGAATGAAGCCTCATGTAGACATTGAGGCTAAAATTGATATCACACTGTTTACAATTGGACCTGACATTATGCATAAGAGCTGAAAGGGGATCCAAGGACTGAATTAATTTTCAAAGCACCTTTGCTTGACTTGGAAAATGTTGGCCTTGAAGATCACTTGTATGCATTCAACATCCTAGCTGTTCCTTCTTAATGCAATGATATGCAGTCTTCCTGCATATTTGAGAAAAAAAAATCATCCTAGCTGTTCTGGTTGATCTTCTTTGCTTTAGGGAGTTGCTGTTATTTTTATCATGGTGTTGTTTTCTGTTTGTATTAGCTACTTGGATTCCATATTAAGTGAAATTAAATGTATGAACTTCTTTCTATGACCGAAAGTTGCATAATTTTTCAGTGTCATGTTGCATTTTCTGTGGGTCTAGTTTCTCTTTATGCAGTTCATATCATAACGTCCTTCTGAGGTGCTCATTGAAAATTTGACTGTCCCATGCCCTTGTGGCTAATGCATGTTTATGTAGACAATTGGGATTTACAGATTAAAATATGTAGACTGCCCTTCTCCTGATTGAACTGAGGGTTGACATAAGAAGTAGCAGATAATTTTCAATTCATTGTGTTAGAATACTCATTAATAGCTAATTATACCTTTTTCTGCTTAAGTAGTGCTTCTATCTTCACTTCAATATCTGTTAGACTAGGTTCAGTTTAGTATCATCCTCATATTTCTTTTTTTTTCTACACTATCATTAAGTTCATTTGTTTGTGTCTTAACCAGCTGACAAGAAAGTTGTATCATGTCAACTTGACTGTTTTCCTTTTCTCCATCTTGACTCTCATTTGACCATATTTATATTTCATTATTAGTTGGATGAAGTAGACATGGGAATGACATATGAGGAGTTGTCTATTTATGGAAGGTTAAGGAAAATTTTCCGATGTGGTCCTGTTTCAATGTTTCAGGTATGTATTTTAATATTTAAGGGCTTGTTCAGAACACAAGGATTGCACAAGGAACCCTTTGATTTCCACAAGAATCAGAGAAAATTATTTGTCCCAAGCAAAGCCTTGATTATTTTATTCCTCAGCATTCTGTTAAAATTACATTTTTCATTTGCAGTGCAGTTAAAAATTTTATGTGCTGTCTGTCTAGCTTTATCAGCATATTGACTGCAGGATAGATTTATATTATGAGGGATAGCATTTTTCTCTTTGTTATTATTTAAGTTTTAAATTTGCCCATGTATAACAACTGAGCCTTCCGTGGTCAGCAATTTCCTTCAAAGTATTTTTGTAGCGGCTTCTATGTTGCGAAAAATCTTTCTTTTCTATGTTTTTGCCCTAATATTCTATATTTTTCATGACCAATTGCTTCACCTCCCTCCAGTCATGTGTAGGACTAAATGATTGAAAACTGTTTCTGAAGCACAAAAAGTAAGGGTTGTGCAAATTTTAGTTAATATAGGAATCAGGATGAACTTTGCAGGAATCTCATAGCAGCAGTTCTATTCACATGGGAATATTGAACCTTTCCTGCATGCTATATAGTGTCTAACATGAAAATTCCTAAAGTACTTGCTAAAGTTATTGTAACTTTGTTGTTGTGTACGAGTTTGCAACTTGTGAACTATCATGCAGAAGAGGGCTAAACAACATTACTTTAGCAAATTCAAAGAAGTTTCTGAGGATGAGTCAATGATGTAGGGAAACTTAAAAGGCAATTTGTTTATTTGGAGGGGACCCTAGATTATAGACTCAGAAATTTAGAGACATTAATCGTTGTCTTCTGCTTTATTAATTTAAAACTAAAAAGATGTGTATAGGAAGGTATATATTCTGTAACCATCCTAAAGTGAACCTTCAACGGATAGTTTACTTTTGCAAATATGTTTGAACGGAGTGGGGCCCTAACTATGCTAATACAAATTGCTGCAGAACCTGTGCCACAGTTGGTGTGGAAGATTATCTCCGTCGGAAGTGGCAGACAAAGTGAAGCACTTCTTCAAGTACTATGCCATAAATCGGCATAAGATGACTGTTTTGACACCATCTTATCATGCTGAGGTACCGATCTACTACATTCTCATAACACCTGCCTGATTGCTGCTCTAACCCTGCGCTGCCACTTTTGCAGAGCTATTCACCAGAGGACAATAGGTTCGACCTTCGCCAGTTTCTGTACAACTCAAGGTGGCCCTACCAGTTTCGGAAGATCAATGAGCTTGTGCAAGAGATGGACAAAGATGGCAAATGGGAAACTTCTGCAGAAGGGAAGCTGAGAGGGCAGACAGGTGCGCAGGGAAGCGGAATGGGAGTTGTGGCGGCGGGATCTGCCAATCCCAGTGCTGGGTTCTGAAGAGAACCATACTAACACACGGGGGCTGGTTCCTCAAGGTAAAGCTTCAGCCAAGAGCCAACTATTACTTCTGGTTATAATTTTACTTGACCTGGATACCATTTCTGTGCTAGCTTTGAAGTGCTGATGAATATTTTGGTTTTTGGCCTTGACAGAATAATGCACCGGCCCCCAGGACACGGGCTGCCAATGTAAATTTGTCTGCTTGGTTCCCTTGTACTGCATTTCTTCTCCCTGATAAGAGAGCTGAAGTTGCTCTGGTAACACAAATCGGACTGATGCAAAATGTAGGCTACCAGTTCTTTTTCTCCCATTTTGTCTAATGTCTAGTACGATCTACAAAGTGGGCAACCAAAAAACATGTGAAAATAAGATGGAATCCCTTTACTAAACAGATTGTCGATCCAAAGTGAAAAGGAAAGCATTAGTGTAAAGATCTACTTAAACTGATATTTCTTTGTTATGTCAGTAAGTGTCCTTTCTAAATAATATTGTGTGCATGATGTGATGTGATTTCTACCCTGACTCAAGAACTCCATATTTTTGCACCATAGCTCTCCAATTTGTCTAATTTTAACATCAGTTTTCAATACCATTTTGTTTATCTTGGCTTTACATTCCGTTTAATTTTGGCACCTGACCCACCCAAAGCAGTTTAGGGCTGACATGGCTGTGGTTTTCAAATTTAGATGAGAACAAAAAAAAGATGACGTGCTTTCAAAAGTTATGGATAAACATGGTGATGATTATTCGACCAAGGTTTTAAATATATAGAAGAGCCTCCTCCATAAGCTATAGTGCTATAGAAAAGCTATATAGTGAAATAAAGCTTTAAATCATCTTTTTAGCGGTTTTATAAAAAACATGAAATTTCTTGAGCAACTAGGACATGCGCAATGCACATGCAAGTGTGGGACTCACTTGCATGGCAATACTGTTTGCTTTGCTGAAATTTAGCTTATTTTGCTGTTTATGCTGAATTATTGTGAGAGAAAAATATTATTTATTTACTGAAAAATACTGATGTAGAAGTGCTGAAGAATAGGTATTATAAAATTCACAAAAACAAGTCACTTTCTCCTCTTCATTCGATTTGTCTCTCTTATCCTTGTTTTGAGGAGATAAAAATCTGTTATTTTTCTTAGAGCAGCCACAATGTGATGATGAAAGTAGTCTATATGTATTTAAATATTTCATATAGTCACCCGATCCTTGTTTTGAGGAGAGAAGGATCTATTAATTTTTCTTAGAGCAACCACAATGTGATGAAAAAGTAGTCTATATACATTTAAATTTATGTATGAAAAAATAGTCTATATGCATTTAAATATTTTATATAGTCTGTCAGTCTGTCTGAAATATTGTGCAACTATCCCGTCTAAGCAATAACTATCCATATGCTTATAGACCACCTATAAAAATAGAGAAACCATTATTTTTTTCTCCGTCTTCTCTCTCCCCCTTGTGTGTTTTGTTAGAGGGTCTACATTAATAGTTTATTTTGGTCCCCCTACATTGTGAAGATAGAAATAGTTATAGAACGGTGTCACTAGACCCACTTATATAGACTACTTAGCCTAAATATGTTATGGTTTCCCTTAGAGCAACCACAATTTGTCCTAAAAAGTAATCTAATTCTTTCATTTAACCTGCAACATTCTAGAACTAGCCATAAAATAGTATAACAAAAGTTCTCCATAAGCTTATAAATCACCCATAAGCAATAAAGAAGATGACTCTCTCCGTCTCTTTTCCTTGATTGCTGCCATGTATAGATTATTTGGGCCTTTTATATTGTAGCAACACAAATAATTATAGACTACTGTTAGGGAACCCACTAATATAGACTACTTGGTCCAAATATATTAAATAGTCGATCTTAGGCTTGCGTTCAACTTTTGTTGTTGTCTTGCTCATGGGTCAATCCTTCATTGCCTATAGTACACTATAACCTTTCGTTGCCACCTTTGGCCTTGTTTAGTTCGCAAAAATTTTCAAGAATCCTCGTCACATCGAATCTTTGGTCGCATGCATGAAGCATTAAATATAGAGGAAAATAAAAACTAATTACATAGTTTATCTGTAATTTGTGAGATGAATCTTTTGAGCCTAGTTACTCCATGATTGGAAAATGTTTGTCAAATAAAAACAAAAGTGCTACAATAGCTAAAATCCAAAAATTTTGCAAACTAAACAAGGCCTTTATATCCTTCATTGCAGCTGCCCTTACACACAGAAACATAGAACTAAGGAAATTCATAACACAAACACTCAAATGTCTGCATCTCTCTTATTTCAAACATAAGCCAATATGATATTCATCCAACATTTTGTCATGAACAACTCAATAATTTCTTAGTGGTTCAACACATCATTTATTAGAAGTAACAAATGCAACAATGATGCATAGATTACACACGAGTAATGAAAGTTTTTTTCTCTGTCAAGCTTAACACCGCTATTTTTTTTGAAGGAGCTAAAGCGTCCCTAGCCGCAATAGTAGAATAATTGACAATATCGTGGTAGTATAGTAGGCTAATTGATTTAATCGGCTTCTAGTTTATTTTAAGAGGTGAGAAAAACAGCTCTTTGGTACGGACCTGTCCGAACTCAGCTCTAGCAAAAGACTGTGGTAAGTCGTGGTAAGTCAAGGTCTTCAAACAGTGTATGAAAATAAGACTTTAAGTATGGTCAAGTCAAATTAATGGAGAGTGGAAGAAGTTAAGGAGTTCACACACATTCCATCCTCTAGAAATTTGAGGTGACCGGTGACCCTTATTTGATGTATCAATGAGCAAAGAAAGTGAATATAAGAGCTCTCACTTTCCCTAACTTCTGTGTGTGTTCTTGGTTCTCCATGTTCTTTCTTTACTTGTGATTGTGTGTGCACAGTATTGATTTCTCAACAGAGGCAACATTTTATCCAAACATACTGAGAGGGAACTGAAAAATGATTACTGTAAACTTCAAGTTTGGCCTAAGGAAAAATGATCACTGAAAGGGAACTGCCGAATGCCGTCCATCGTCTCTCTATCTTAGGCCTTGTTTAGATACACCTAAAAACCCAAAACTTTACAAGATTCCCCGTCACATCGAATCTTGCGGCATATGCATGAAATATTAAATGTAGATAAAAAAGATAACTAATTGTACAGTTTACTTATAAATCACGAGACGGATCTTTTAAGCCTAGTTGCTCCATGATTGGATAATGTTTG
Source organism: Sorghum bicolor (assembly GCF_000003195.3). Lineage (NCBI taxonomy): Eukaryota > Viridiplantae > Streptophyta > Magnoliopsida > Poales > Poaceae > Sorghum > Sorghum bicolor. Next base: position 13,728,652 of record NC_012871.2, on the reverse strand, counting down.
TCAAATAAAAACGAAAGTGCTACAGTGTCAAAATCCAACAAAAATTTGGATCTAAACAAGGCCTTAAAAATACTGACGAGGGTTTTGACCGGAATCCCAAAAACCCAATGCTCACATATGGCCTACCACAGCCCGTTGCTGCTGCTCCGCCGCCGGCGCGGCATCCCCACGCCGTCGTCCCTCCTCGTCCTCCTCCGCCACCGCCCCTTCGCCTCCTCTCCATCCCCACCCCCACCGCCCTCGTCCGCTTCCTCTAAGCCGCCCGCCCTCTCCGCCCGCCTCTCCTTCGTCTTCGACCAGCTCGACGCCCTCGACCGCTCCCGCTCCTCCGAGCTCTCGGCCCGCGACGCCGCCCTCCGCCGCATCCAGTCCTGGCGCCGCCCCGCGCCGCCACCGCCTGAGGCACCGTCGCTGGATGCAGAGCCGGGCCCGGAGCCGGAGCCGGAGCCGGGGCCGGGGCCGGATGGTCAGAAGGAAGCTGCTCCGGCGGCGGCATCTGCCGATGAGGTGGCGAGGATGAGCATGGAGGAGGTCCTGCGGAGGGAGGTGGAGCTGGTGCACCCCTGGCCTGAATGGATCGAACTGATGGAGCGGCTTGCTCAGCAGAGGTACTTCGACCTCGGCCGGGCCTGTGGTGCCGATGAGAGCTCCATGGCCGCCGCGGTGCCCTTGGACCTATCAGAGGTCAGTGAGGAGGCAGGGTTCGACTTCTCCAGAGACTGGACTACTGTCAAGAACGCCTGCATGAACTTTGGCCGAGACCGGTTCGACATCCTCAAGTATGGTTATTGCCCCTGAGGTTGAATTTTTAGTTCCTTGTTAATTACACTATATGGGGTTTGAATTCATTAGGATTTTTCTTTAAACTCAAAACAGGGCTGAAAGTTAAAAAGGTAATCCCTATGCCCAGAAAAGAATGCAATTCTAGCAAAAGTATCTTGAGTCATAAACGTTAATATTTTTAACTATATACATGGCCAAACTTTAGATGCTTTAACAAAGAATGCACCTAGGATTCCATTCTTTTTGTGATGGAGGTAGTAGGTTATACTGTTGTACTAAGATAATTCTAGGCCATATATTTTGATTCAGTTCGCTGGCATTCCAACGTTGCATAATGCATACTATTGAACCATTCCAATGCTGCCTCATCAAAAGTAGTAAAAAGATCACATCCAGAAATCAGAAAAGGGTTATTGTTATTGCAGCAGTCATTTGGAGAATTTTGTAGATAGATCATAGGTGTGACAAATGAACAAATGATAGCTGCACTAGTAATCATGTTATTGGTTCTTAAATCTTATGCAGGTCATTGCCTAGGAAGGATCTTCAGATATTGGTCGGCCATGGGTGCCCTAGCTTGGATGCAAAAGTCGTGTTTTCGGCAAAACTGATAAGAAAACGTGTCCATCTTGATGAGGGCGATGTAAGTTACATATTCTAAACCAAAGTTTGTTCCTCAATACCCGAAAGTTCACATGTCATCACTTTGTGTTATGTGTGCTGACTTGTATGATTGTATCTATTCCACCATGCTCTCCAGTTGTCATTGTAGCAATGACTAGTACCAAAGAAACACTCTCTGTGAGTCCATTTTCTTGTTTAATTATTCGATTACAATAGATGGTTTTCTTTTTCTCTCTTTTCCCTTTTTGTCGGTGAATGGTGTTGGGTGTCAACTCTAGGATTCACTAACCTGCTTGAGACTAAAGGGCTTTGTTGTTTTTGTTGCTGTTGATATAATAGTTATATTGAGTTTATGAGGGATATACTTGACGCCTCACATTTGACAATACCATAGCACAACAATTGTGTACTCTGGGAGTACATAGACTTTTTTTTTTGGTCCAGCTGTGCTTCGCAAGCGCAGTTTATTTTTCTTATGCTGATTCCAGTATGAAGTAATTGAATTTGGTAGCTCCCCATTTAGGGAAGTCAAATAACTTTAAATTCCATGAGTATATGTTTTTGGTTTGCTAGTATATTTTAGCATCAACTCATTCAGTTGTCTATGCCCTGTCCATGCGCTGCTGTTCCATTGATGAAACAGTCAACGGACCCACTAGGTAAACTTAAATTGATGAAAACCTGAAATTCAATAACTAAGGCCCTATTTGGAATGTGGGATTTTTTCCTGTTCCCTGTATTTTTAGTGTGAAAATGAATTGATTACTGTGAAATTCCTGTGTTTCAATGGGGCCCTAAGTCTGAAAATACTTCATTCTTGTGGTTTACTTATTCCTTGGTTGTAGCTTAGCCCCAAGCCACCATGATATGGTCATGGTAACAGGAATCTGAAGCAAGTTTACATGAAATAACATAAGCTAAATGCTTTTGATACCAAATTGTTTTGTCCTGATTCATCTGTCAGATAGTCTATGAATCTATGATCAATGAGTTAGATGAAACAGAGACAAAAGATAATTTGAAGCAGAGATTGCTTTGATATGAAAGGTTTGGATTATGTTATCGGTATGTGGTAGACTATGTTAGAAATGATGCTAGGTAGGAAGCTGGTTTTGCCTAATGTCCAGTTGGCCTAGCATACAGGATGGGAAGGAGAGGGAGGACGGGGATGGGTATTGTGGGTGGCTTAAACATATTGCCTTTGGCTGTACCTCCAGTTGCTTCCTTTTCTTCTTCTGGGACCACACCTGTTCTTAGCTAGTCTCTTTGTGTTTTCTGCCTCCCATTGTCTCCCTCCAGGGGTATTTCTACATCATCTCTTTGCAGACTACCTGTCCTTGTTCCTTGCGCCGGCTGCATCATGTTCTCCTCGCCATCCAACTTGATCAAAAGCTTTACAGAAGGGTGCTGCATAGCATTCTGAAGCCACCTAGGCTGCTGCCAAGAACACATTTGGAACATGGTGTCATACAAACAAAAATTGTTACAGTTAACAGATATGATAGAATGCTTAACCTTTGATGATTTTTTCATCCTCGCTTCATGAAATCAAACATTTTCATTTGCTTAAGGTCATTACATAATTAATACAATCTAAAGAATGTGTGCTAAACAATCTTGTCTTTTTTTCACACTGTCAAATGACAACCTAACCTATGCCTTAGTGCCATTGACTTGTACCCTGAATCATATACTCTTATAAAGATAAACCCCACTAGATGATTTCTCTCTTCATGCAAGGTATCCACATCATTCCCCACTAAATCTATGTCATCCCATATTAATTACAAAAAATATCCATGTCATCTATATCATGTGAAATACTTTAAATCTTTAATTTATTAACATACAAGTTATGTACATACACTATTTGTTTCATCACCTATTCCTCTATAATGTAATTAAATATTTAGTATTATCTTAGCAATTTTTTTACTAGATCTGATACAATAAAATAACATGCAAGTCAAATTCATATATATGTATACACAATATACTAAATACCATATAGTAATGCTATGTATATAATGATTTATTTTTTTAAAAAAAATCCCGCAGCAACACGCGGGGAATTCACCTATTTCTGTAGAAGTGTCTTGACAGAATGAGGCCTGATTCTGGTAAATTCATGATTTACTTGTTAAGACTTATTTGCCTTTACTAGTAATCCCTCCATGTGAAATATGTGAGGTTGATTTGTTGCAGCATGTCATTTAATAGGGGCGTATGTGGTAATTTCTTTTTAACCTTTTCTTAGAATTAGTGACACCTTGGTTTGTGCACACCGCTGTTTACTGAGGCCAGTCTCAATGGCCCGTTTCAATGCACTGTTTCCAAAACAAATCTGCTGACAGAGCATCAATGAAACGAACAATGAAACAACCTCCACAATGCATGAGTTTCACCTTGATGTTTCCTAGGCTGAGCAGAGCATTTAATTACTGCAAAATGATTGGATCACATGCAAGATGGTGAAACGATTTAGTCCTCAATGGGGATTTCATCCTGTTTCACCGCGTGGGAAACAACGCCAGCGGAGTTTCACCATGGTGAAACTACTTCCTTCTCTCTCCTCTTCGTTTCATGCAAAAAGTGGAGTTTTGCTGACATGACGCTCTAATAAATGCGCATGACATCCTGGTGAAACCCCCACTGAGACTGGCCTGACAAGAATTGTTTTAGTACTCTGTCTGTGCACACCGAGGTGGATTATTTTAGTACTCTGTCTGTGTCCTCTGATACTATATGTATATTACTTTCTCATGTTGAAAATGTCAGATGTTTGTCTATCCAAATTGCTTTCTACCTTGTCTGGTTTGTGCCTTCTTTTTTGTTTCGATGGCATTTTTACTCTAATGCTTGATAGTTCTTTTTCATTCTCTCATTATTTTATGTAACCCTTCTCATATAAGTTCATGCATTTATAATGGGATTTCCGTTACAGTTTAGCCTTCTCAAAAAATCTAAATACTTGTGTTTTACACAGATTATTTGTATTATATTTTCTCACGTAGATAAAGCTTATCAGATGTCAAATCTATGCTTCCTTAGTGCCTTGCTATTCTTCACATTTTTCCTAGCTAGTGCACTACTTTTTATACAGCATATGGAGTTCATGTAGCATTGTAAGCAATAATCATCAGAGGCTGTGAGTGCCAGGGCATATAATTTATCAGTCCACTCTTAAATGCAATGCCTAAGTGAACATCAAACATTGTATTTTGTTGGAAAATCTGACCATCTGGTTTCCTTATTTTTGCTTCTAATTTGCAGGTATGTAGTTCTTGTAATTTACGAACTGTATGCACGAGGGGCTATATCCTTACACGTAAAGAAGATGAAGCTCGGACTCTTGATGTTATGCGCATTTTGTTGATCTATGGTTTTGATCACATAAAGGAAACTGTAGAGAACAAACCTCTTCTCAAATTAAAATCTTTGAAGACTGTTGTTCGGAAATTAATACATGAGATTGTAAAGTTGAGTGCTGTTCCTATTGATCCTAATCTCCCACCCCCTATAATAAAGAAGCCTCCTCCTAAAGTGAAGCAACCACCTCCCCCACCAAAGAAGCGAGTGGGACGTGATGATGTTGAGATGAAGAAAGGAGATTGGCTCTGCCCTAAGTAATTTTGTCACTTGCCTCTGATTTATGGAATCTTATTGACTTGAGAAATATTATTTTTACTTACTGGGGTCTATTTTGCAGGTGTGATTTCATGAATTTTGCAAAAAACACTGTTTGCTTGCAGTGTGATGCTAAGCGTCCGAAAAGGCAACTCCTCCCTGGAGAGTGGGAATGCCCTCGGTAAGCATACTCATAGGAATTCTGTTTTGATGTCTATTTTTTTCTGTCCTATTCTGTCGTAATTGTATACACGTGGCATCACACACTGCACTAACCCCTTCACTGTTCATGTTTGTTGCATCCATGTTTGCTACTCACGCATAGTTCTGAAGAAACAAATTGATATCTTGAATCAGTATATTTCATGGCGGCGGGCGCATTCTGTAGTAGCTTTATTGAATGAACAACACATATTTGCATTCATGTTTGCACTATGTGTGTTGTCTGTAATCAAACACACTTATGATTTATGAACAAGAATGACTTGGTATCTAAGAACTAAGATTTCTAAGAAGGTTCTCCGTGACATCTTATGTCTCTGAAGAAGTGATCTTGAGGAATATGGAAAACAGAAATAGCACACTCATTCCAGTGGTTCATGAATCAATTTGTTATGTGCTATTGTTGCCATTGCTTATGGGCTGACTCGTGTACATGAAATTTCAGGTGCAATTTCTTGAACTATAGGCGGAATATCTCATGTTTCCATTGTGAACATGACCGTCCTGCAGATGAGTACTCCAACAGCCAAATGGAAGCAAAGCAATCTGCACTGCGGAAAAGATTGGAAAGACCTCCACGCAAGTCCGATGTTTCTAGTGCATGGAACTTTGATTTTGATGATAACGAGTCAGATGGTGCAGATGTTGCTGCATTTGAGTTTGCTGATTCATCTAAGGCGAGGGAGAGCTCATCAGCTGACATGTCTTATAGAGGCGCTTCTAAGGTCTCTGAGGATGAGGAATATAGAATGGCTGAGACAATGACTACAGGACGAGGGGATAAGTTCTCAGAAAGAGAGAGCTTGCCATCTTCAAGAAATGGTTTTGATGATTTTGATGATGAAGAGGATGACATTGATAGTTATGAACTTGACTTGTCAAAAGGTAGTCAGACAGGTGGAGTGTCAAGGATGAGTTATTCAGATCTTGAAAGTGCTTCTGATTCAGAAGGTTTTAGTGAGATTGATAATAGTAGAGAGTCCAGATATGACAATAGTAGAGAGTCCAGATATGATAATAATAGAGAGTCCAGATATGCAGCCAAGGATGAGGATGAATTTGAGGATCACCCTTCCCTTAGATCGACTCATCTTGCTGATTCCTGGCATAAAACCAGAGGTCAGAGTGGTTCAAATAACTATAGAAGGGCATCTTTCGGATCAGAGAGTGATGATGGGATCAATTCTGATCTGGATGAGGATATCGACAAAGATTTTAGAAATAATGGAAGCCGTAGTCAGGGAAGTCCTAACAGAGCTTCTGTTAGGCACAATGCACTTGCCTACAGTGATGATGAACCATTTTCTGATGATGTGGATTCTGGTATGGTTGATCGGTTCCAGTCTACACGGACCAAGTCTTCCATGAACATCAAGGATAACTTCGGTGACACTAGACATAATTTGAATGGAAGACGGTCTAGTGGGCACTGTTATGGTAGAACAGAACGGAATGAACGGTTCAACGATTTTGATATGCACCGTGGCAGTTCAGTCTCGGATAAGAGTCGCAGAGCTAGGGGTAATCAGTTAGATAGTGGTTCAAGAGGTTTACAAAGAAATGTAAGAAGAAATTGGGATAGAAGTGGTGGCTTTGACGGCAGGCACTGAGGCATTTAAATAGAAGATATATGAATATAACAAGAGTGGTGTCATAAGTAGCAGAGAGTGACCACTGAGTGCCAAAGTTCCTATGGTTGAAATGTATGTTTTTTTTAATCTCAGTTTCCTTTACGTCAGTCATCTCTTTGGCTTCACTACCAATTGCAGCAGTAATTATGGCATACATATTACAAGAAGGGGCCTGACTTATGAAAATTCACATGGCACCGTGTATGTCCGTTAAAGTCATGTTGTTTCACTGTTACTTTCTGAGCCGGCAATAAAGTTCAATCTGCCATGTGAAAAATGCAACATAATGGCAGGCATGTGCTGTTATTATCCATTTTGTGTTTTGATTCAGGCCTTGTTTAGTTTCCACATGAAAACTTTTTACCCCATCCTATCGAATGTTTGAACATGTGCATGGAGCTTTAAATATAGATAAAAATAATAATTAATTACACAGTTTGCATGTATTTTTGTGAGAGGAATCTTTGAAGTCTAGTTAGTTTGATTAGACATTAATTGATATAGTTATATACTCCCTCCGTCCCTGAAAGAATCAATTCCTAGAATCCGTGCTAAAGTTTGACTAACTTTATAGAAAAGAGTAACAACATCTATAATATAAAATACACATTATATGAAAATATATTCTATGATGAATCTAATAATACTAATTTGATACTATAAATCTTAGCATTTTTTTCTAGAAATTTGGTCAAAGTTTAAAAAGTTTGACTTAGGACAACTCTAGAAATTGACTCTTTCGTAGACGGAGAGAGTATGTGATACAGTACTTTAAAAACTTTTCAGGGTGTGAACTAAACAGGCCCTCAGTGAGTTGGGTTTACACTTCATTACACTATAAATGATGGATCTACTTTATGCATATGGGTCTGGGTATTTCAATCCATCTGACCATGGCTCTTATGGTTCCACCATGGGCCCATGACCATCTTCCATGATGCTACCTCACCCTATGACTGTGAGGCCATGACGATTCCTCTCATTCGCCAAAGGCCTTGTTTAGTTCCGAAAATATTTTGGATTTCGATACTATAGCATTTTCATTTTTATTTGACAAATATTATTCAATCATAGACTAACTAGGCTCAAAAGATTCATCTCGTGATTTATAGGCAAACCGTATAATTAGTTTTTGTTTTTGTCTATATATTTAATGCTCCATACGTATGCCACAAGATTCGATGTGATGGAGAATCTTGAAAAGATTTTGATTTTTGGAGTGAACTAAACAAGGCCCAAGTGAACCCACAGGTTTACATAAAAATACAATTCAAGCTCTTATTTGCACAAATATATGGATCCTTGTCAAAAGTCAGAATCCCTGATTTAAAATCGTGCGTTCACACGATAAAATTCTATTGAAATTGACTAAAAATTGTTGCTGATAATTTAATTACTTCATGCCAATTAGCACTGTCAAAAGCTGAACCTTGGAACTAAAAGCTGGTGTTCACACCTTAAAATTTTTAACAAAATTGACTGAAATTTATTGGATATGATTTAAAACGGCATTAAGTTACTCAATGCGAATTAGCGTGGCAAGATTTACTTGGTGTCCTACGTCAAAAGTTGGACCCTAAAACTAAAAGCTTGTCTTAGACCTTAAAATGTTAATGAAATTATTTGTTGGATATGATTCAAAATGACTTGAAGTTATTCTCTACAATTAACATGATAAGATCTACTTGAGGTCCCCACATCAAAAACCAGACCCTGAAACTAAAAGTTCAGCCTTCTAAGCAGTTCTGGGATTTTGTATTTTGATAACTTAGTTTTCAGTATTTTTTAAATATCTAGAAATGACGTTTACGTAAAAGGGGGAGTGGTAAGCTGAGAGAGACCAAGAGAAGAGAGCTGGGAGAAACAGAGAGAAGAGAGCTGGGAGAAAGAGTATTGTCGTTTGTTAGTGGGAGAGGAGGGAGGGAAGAGTTTGCTTAGTGGGCCTGCTGGGTGTGGGCCTCGGCCTTATTTCTAGAGGAGGGTCGATAAAAGTGTCTCATTCAAAAAAAAGGGAAAAATTCACATTACCTTCATCAATTTTCGTGAAAGCCTATTTTTTTTCTCTCTGAACTCTAAAATTAGGTAAAACATCTCTCTTTTCTTTTAAAAACCATTCATCTTACCTTCCTCGCGCTGTTATAAGCAGTTTAAAAGGGGGGTTGTCTTTTCCTTTTTCATTTATTTCAACTGAATCTTTGAAAAATTATTGTAAACTACAAAAAATCATAAAATGAAAAATATAATTTTATTGGACTCCACATGAGTAGATCTACACAATGAACATATAACATGATATGTTTTACTACAAAGTTTTTGTTGTGGATTTAGATCTATGCTTTTTCTGTAATTAATTGGAATAATTCATAGTTGCAATTTCTATGGTCCAATTATGATGAAATTTTTATGGTGGGCTAATTATTATATGATTGAAATGTATTAAAATTTTTATACTCATTGGATCATGTGTATAACTTAGTTATAGATTTGTTTATATTTAACAAACATAAACCTAAATAAAATCTATAACTAAGTTATGCATGATCCAATGAGTATAAATTTTTACTACAGTTTAAGTTATAATAGTTAGCACACCATAAAAGTTTCACCACAATTGGATCATAGAAATTATAGTTATGAATTATTCCATTTAATTTAAGAAAAACATAGATATAAAGCTACGTCAAAAACTTTGTACTAAAGCATACCATATTATATATTTACTGTGTAAATCTAATCATGTGGAGTCCAATAAAATTAGATTTTCCATTTTATGATTTTTCTGTGACTTACTATGATTTTTTAAATATTCAGCGAAAATAAATTTATAAAAAAGACAAAACCGCTTTCAAAACCACTGATAACCAGGCTAGGAGGTAAGATGAACGGTTTTAAAAGTTGTGGAAGATGTTTTGCCCAATTTTAGAGTTTAGAGAGGAAAAATGAATTTTCGGAAAGTTGAGGGAGGTAATGATAACCAGGTATTTTTTAAGAATTTTCCTTAAAAAATAATTCTTGTCTTCTAATATTGTTTTTGTAACAGTGCAAGTTTGTCCTAAGTTTTTGTAGGCTTTCCTTGGGTTTAATTTCTCTCATCTTGATTTCAAACGAAACCTTTATGATTTTATTCTAAGGAATAACATTAATATTGTGAACCAATAGAACCATGAGGGAAAACCCCAATGATTTCAAACCCTCCCTCCCCACAAAAAAAAAACACTACAAATATGCAGTATCCAATTAGCTAGTTTTATTAAATCCACCATAAGTCTTGATATGTAGATCAATGTTAATACACCTTTACGAGTATTGTCAAAATATTTTCATATAAGTTAGGAAATTTTGATGTATGAGCAAAAAACTAAAATGAGGACTACACTTCAAAAAGCAAGAGTAGTAGTAGACTAATAAAAATAGAACACGTACATGCATTAGAGACAACACAAAAAGGTTTTGCGAATAGAGTTTGATCCAATTTCCAAAGTGTTACGATGTCATAAAGCTTTATTATATGTTGCAAACATGATTAATTAAAAAGGTCATTTATTTGTGAAAAAACGTGGGCAACAATTCAGAGCCCATGATAGGAAAGTCCAGAAGCACAGAAGGAGCATAGTTGCGTGTGCAAGCACTCTGCAATTATGTCCGTGTAGTGAAAAACAAATAAGCAAGCAGCAGAATAGAATGGTAAATTATGGCCCTGTTTTGAAGCCTCAGCTCTTGCGATTATTATCACGATGATACTTTTTTCTCAGACCATGTCGGCATAAATCTTGCAACGCGCAAGTCATCACAGGCTGGCCATGGTATATATGGGGAAGAAAAGCATATGCATGCATGCGACTATGCGAACAGGGAGTGAAATAGTAGTAATCTGATGGAAGAACGAACCCATCATGCATGAAGTTTTTCGAGGAACAATTGTGCACTAATTAAAGAGTGTGTGCAAAACAAACATTTCTGCAAGCCATGTTGAAAAGGGTGTTTGTATTACACATACCGATATGCAACGTAATAAGTCTCTGTGTTTGGCATGTTGCACTCTGGATCACACCATCAGTTTGAACCAGCTGGTGGTATTTATTATTGGTACTGTTAGCAAGAAGAGATGGAGCAAGCAAACATATATAGCTAGCTAGTGGAAGAGAGAAGAACACACACGTGGGTGAGGTGGTTTCCGTGGTGGCCAAGTAGCGAGCTACGACCAGTAACCATGTAACCATGCATACCGTCGACGAAGCTGCCTGCCCCAGTCCGTCAGGTGAGACTTGAGAGAGAGAGAGAGGTAGGGACACCGTACCGGAGGCTCTCACCTTCACTACCAAAAGCAAGGATCGAATCATCATCAGTCAGCAGCGCAGTTGACTCCGCTGTCCATCCAACGCCGCCAACTAAAGTTATCCTCAGGAGCACGCACATGAAAATAACGTACATCGTTTTCCCCTTGCATGCTGCATGCAAGGTGTCGTTAATTAAGTCCGAAAAGAAAGATTTTAATCGTCGTCAGCCCTTGAAGCCAATGCAAGAGCAAGGTGTCAGAAAGATAGATTGTTTCTACGCGGCTGATGCTGATTTGTTGCGAGAGAAAAAAAAACTATTCTATGGATGGCTGCCCTGTTTGTTGGATCGTTTCTGCGGCTGATGCTATGTTCTGTGGCTGAAAAAATACGACTGATTTTGGCTTGGCATCCATGAATACAATTTGAGATTTGTTATTTCCTTCTTTTTATTAGTTTTGTTTTATTTACATGAACGGTTCTACAAACTACCACTAAAGAACAAACTTTTGATAAGTTAGTCCTGCTCTAAATTAAGTCCGGAACTAATAGAGATTTAGTTCCGGTTGGAACCATCAACCGAGACTAGAATCTCCTACTCAACGAATAGTGAAGCAGACTTTTAAAGCAAAACCTTTAGTCCCGGTTAGTAACACCAACTAGGACTAAAAACCATCCTTAGTCCTGGTTAGTGTTATAAACCTAGACTAAAGGTCCTCTAACTTTTAGTTCTGGTTGGTACATCAACCAGGACTAAAGGGTGACTTTTTAAAGTGGCGAATCTAGGATTTTAGTTTTGGATATGCCACTAAAAAAATTAATATAATTTGGTACATCTATTTTAGCAATTCGGTAACAATTGCAACGCGATTTAGTATATACATGCACTAAGTAACATAATAAGGCTTAAATTCAAGGATTAAGTTGAAACCATTCACTAAATACAATATAACATAGTTCAAAAACCATATCGATAATTTAAATATACCTACGATGCTATTTTTAGATTGTTTTATTTGATATTTTGAATCGACATGAATGCCTTATTATATTCGTTTTACTTAAAAGTCATGGCTAAAAGTACTATTCATTAATTTGTTATGAGAGAAAAACAATGTTCATTCGCTGAAAATAGTACGGCTCATGAGACATATATTATCTTCATCAACCAGATCAACCACACTTCCATTACTAGTTCAACCTGATCAGCTGAACGATTAAAGGGTTCAACTAGATTAGGGGAACAATAAGATGCAATGTCGAAGTTTCTCTTCGTAACTGTACAAATATTAAAAACACATTGCTAAATAACTAAACAATTTATTATTTTATGATGTTAGTAATAAATAACCATGAAAGTATATAAAATAATTTTCTAAAAAAGATGAAAAGAAAAGATTAAATTTTTACCTAACCAAAATAGCGAGTAAAGACATTAAGTCGATTGTATATACTACATGCGGGACGTGCAAAATAGATATAGACGGTGATCCTCCGATCCAAGGTTCATGTTAGGAGTGGAATGCCAAAGTACGAGAACAGAGAGGAATAGAATGAACTCGGGGTGTTTGTTTATTCATTGATCACAGGTATTTATACAGGGGGGGAGAGGAAACTCTCGCCCCAAGTAAACTCGAGCCCACGATGAGTCGTGGGTGATATCACGGAGGTGGAACCGGTCTCGGAGTCGTGGGTGATATCACGTAGGCGGTTGTGGGGGGGATGTCGTAGTTAGGAAAGATCTCCCGTAAGGGGATCCGAGGAGACGAGATCACCCCGGATAAAATATCCGTAACACTCCCCCTTGATCGAATCACTTGTTGAGATCAATGAATCGTATTGTTCCTCCAAAAATTCCTGTAGGATAAAAACAAGGAAAAATACGTGTGTATATGCGCTATAGTAAAACTCCTTAAAACCGCTTGGGAAAAGAAGGAGAAAATTATAGCACTTAATGATTGCCTCATTGTAAACTAATATGAGAAAACCTTTGCAGGAGAAAACTCATGTTGTAGTTTAGAGGACAATATGTGTCTTTGATACTCCTTTAAAACCCCTGTGGGGAAAACAAGGAATATGACACTCTTGTGTTGATATTATCTCATTAAAAACTCCTTATGAGAAACCTTGTGAGGAAAAACTCATAGAGAGAAAAGAGTATAATATGATGGTGTAGACGGGCCAATGTCTAGGAGATTTCTCCCCCTGAACTTTGCAAATCCCTAAGTCGTCGCATACCAATTCCTTTGACACATTTTTCAAATGAGGAAGCTGGTAGGGACTTAGTGAATAGATCAGCGAGATTGTCACATGATTTGGTTTTCAAGATATCAATCTCTCCTTTTTGTTGTAATTCATGAGGATAGAACAACTTTGGAGAGATGTGTTTGTTGATATTACTCTTGATATAGCCTGTCTCCATCTGTGTAACACAAGCCGCATTATCTTCATAGATAATGGTTGGAGCTGTGATAGCTTTAAGACCACACGACTGTTGTATGTGGTTGATCATTCTGCGAAGCCAAAAGCATTCACGTGAGGCCTCATATAATGCGACTATTTCAGAATGATTTGTGGACGTTGTTGCCAAGGTTTGCTTGGATGATGTCCATGATATGGCGGTTCCGTTTTGTAAGAATACGAAACCGGTTTGTGATCTGCCATTATGGGGGTCTGATTGATATCCAGCATCGGTGTATCCTATCATCTCAGAATTTGTTCCTCTTTGGAAGAATAATCCAAGATCCCTTGTGCCATTAACATATCTGAGGATCTGTTTTACTCCTGTCCAATGTCTCTTGGTAGGAGCGGCACTGTGCCTTGCTAGCAAGTTCACTGCGAAAGCGATGTCAGGCCTGGTGCTATTGGCAAGATACATTAGTGCTCCAACGGCACTAAGGTATGGGACATGAGGTCCTAGGATTTCCTCCCCCTCATCTTGTGGTCTGAATGGATCAGTGTTTAGTCCCAAAGACCGAACAACCATAGGGGTTTTGGAAGGATATGCTTTGTCCATATTGAATCTCTCCAATACTTTCTGGACATATGCAGATTGATGCACAAAGATTCCAGTTGAAAGATGCTCAAGCTGTAGGCCTAAGCAGAATTTGGTTTTACCCAAATCCTTCAACTCGAACTCCGTCTTAAGATGTTTGCATGCCTCATCAATATCTTGTTTGTGGCCGATGATATTTAAATCATCAACATACACCGATATGATGCAGAATCCCATTTGGGATTTCTTGATGAAGACACATGGGCAATCATCACTGTTGGAGTAGCCCTTCTGCAGAAGGTACTCGCTGAGTCGGTTATACCACATTCTTCCCGACTGTTTTAAGCCATAGAGTGATTTCTGTAGCTTTACACAATACATGTTGCGATTTGCGTTTTGATTCGGTATTGGGATTCCGTCAGGAACCTTCATGTATATGTCCGAATCGAGTGACCCATAGAGGTATGCAGTCACTACGTCCATCAACTGCATAGATAGACGATTTTATACAGCCAGAGAGATTAAGTATCGGAATGTTATTCCACCCATTACTGGAGAGTATGTTTCATTGAAGTCAATGCCGGGTCTCTGCGTGAACCCTTGTGCTACAAGCCTCGCTTTGTGTCTCACCACCTCATTGTTCTCGTTCCGCTTTCGGACGAAAACCCACTTGAATCCCACAGGGAATACTTGTGGAGGTGTAGGTATTACTTGTGAGAATACCTGTCTTTTTGTGAGCGAGGATATTTCTGCTTGGATTGCATCCTTCCATTGGTTCCAGTCCGAGCGCGTTTTGCACTCTGCCATGGTCTTAGGATCTGGATCATTTTCAAGGATTTCGGTAATCATTGCGGAGAAATATGAGTCGACAATTGTAGTCTTTCTATCAAATGACTCTCCAGTTTCTGCATAGTTGATGGAAATTTCATGGACCCTTTCCGATGCATCATCATTTCCCAAGATGGTCGCATCAGGGTATTCCGATGTCCCAGCATCAGTAATTGAGAGCACTGTTGATGTGGGATGTGAAGGTTGAACCTCCACTGGGTGTTTCTCAACATGAGGTTGAGCTGCATTTACTGGATCAGAAGATTTTGTCTTCCGTTTCCTTTGCTTGCTAGAAGCTGTATCCGTGGAGATAGCCGTACTTCTCCCCCTCTTACTAGGGAGTTGAGTAGTTTTGTTTGGTACCTCTACTCTTTCCGGTACATTTCTCGCTGGATTATAGGATTTTGTAACACCCTTATAATCAGTAAATGCATCTGGCACGTTGTTTGCAATGTGTTGCAAATTTATGATTTTCTGAACTTGGAGTTCAGATTCTGAAGTACGTGGATCTGAGTTGGGTATGTCTGGGGCATCCCAATTGATTTCCTAGCATTGTTTGTGATGTGGTAAGTCTCCCCCTAATGCCGGAAAGTGATCTTCATTGAAGATACAATCAGCGTACCGGGCCGTAAAGAGGTCCCCTGTGGTGGGCTCCAGATACTTTATAATCGACGGAGATTTGTATCCCACATAGATCCCCAATTTTCTATGGGGGCCCATTGTTGTACGCTTCGGTGGTGAGATCGGTACGTATGTAGCGCAACCGAACTTTCGTAGATGGGAAATGCTTGGGGGATTTCCATGTACTAGTTGCAACGGAGATGTTGCATGGTATGCAATTGGTCGCAATTGAATCAGTTCAGCAGCGTGTAAGACTGCATGACCCCAACATGAGGTTGGTAGATTGCAATTCTGCAATAGCGGTCTAGCAATGAGCTTGATTCTCTTGATGAGAGACTCGGCTAACCCATTTTGTGTATGGACATATGGGACAGAATGCTGTACTTGTATTCCTAAGGCCATACAATAGTCATTGAAGGCACGAGAGGAAAATTCAGCAGCGTTATCCATCCTAATGGATTTTATTTGATGTTCAGGATGTTGCGCTTTGAGTTTGATAACTTGCGCAATTATTTTGGCAAAAGCATGGTTTCGTGTCGATAGCAGAGACACATGAGACCATCGTGTGGATGCGTCTATTAGAACCATGAAGTACCTGAACGGTCCCGATAAAGGATTTATCGGGCCACATATTTCCCCTTGAATGCGTTCAAGGAAGTTGAGTGGTTCAACTTTGATTTTGAGGGAAGAGAGCCTCAAAATTAATTTCCCTGTTGCACATGCGGTGCAAGTATAATCCGAGGATTGGGGAAATTTTGCATTGGTTAGCGAGTGACCAACAGAATTGCTAGTAATTTTTCTCATCATCCCTATGCCAGGGTGACCAAGGCGATCATGCCAAGTTTGGAATGCATTGACATTCTGAAAAATTACTTTGTACGCAACATGTTGTACGGGTTTTATGTATGAATAGTACAATCCAGACGAAGTTGAGGGAATTCTTACGAGAGTATCTCTGCCATATCCGTTATCCTTTGTAATGAGGAGGAACTCCTCATTATTTTGGTGATGGGTTTCGATATGATACCCATTTTTGCGGATATCTCTATAACTCAATAAGGTACGAGTTGAATCAGGATACAGAAGTGCATCCTCGATTGTAATCGTTGTACCCATAGGGAGCATAATAATAGCTCTACCAGAACCTGCTATTACGGCATCGCGTCCAGCGATTGTTAAAACATTTCCTTTGCTCTTTGTGAGAGTTTGGAAATATTTTATTTCTCTAAGTATAGAGTTAGTGGTGCCACTGTCCACTAGGCACATTTCCTCATCCATCGGATTGACTCCCGTACAATCTATGAAAATAGAGAATATAAAAGAGAATGAAATTCTCAACATGAATATATATGAAATATAAACATTTATTGATGTTGAATTGTGCATAAGTCAATGAACATCAAACATAGTGCAGCAAAAACAAATTGTCAATTATTACAATCCCGAAGGCGAATGGTGAAATTAAAATCTCAAATGACTATCAATCTAGTTGTAGTCGCCGAACAGATCATCAGAATTGTATTCGATGATCATGTTGTTGGTGGAGTCATTTGCCATGTCATCAGGTGGAAGAGGCGCCATTGTGTTGCTCGGTCCCGCTGGGGCGGGGTTGGAACATCCTGGGGCTGCCAGATCGTTGAAGTGTGCTTCAGACGGTTGTCCACCTTGGTTGGAGCGTCCTCGTCCCACGGAATGCAAGTACAGTTCCACAAGGTGCTTAGGGGTGCGGCATTTCTTAGTCGGGTGGTTGTAGCAACCACACTTTGTACAAGTTGAGGACTTGTCTTTTGACTTAGAGTTGTTGCCTTTGCCCTTAGCACCTCGAGGCTTACGGGGTCCCTTGCGCTTGTTTTTGCTTTTCGAGGATCTAGGATTGCCATTCTTGTTGGCATCCTTTGGTGTCTGTTTCTGAGCATTTGCATGTACTTCGGGCAAGGGCTTGGCACCGACAGGGCCTTGATTGGAGTTCCATATGAGGAGCTCATTGTGCCTCTCAGCCTGAAGTAATGTTTTAATGAGATCAGAATAGACTGTGAATCCCCTCTCACGGTATTGCTGTTGGAGGATCATTTGAGCGGGAAGCATGGTAGACAAAGTCTTTTCAATTTTCTCCGCATCAGATGGTTCCTTTTCACAAAACCTCAGTTTGGAACTGAGTTTGTGCATGGCATGGTTATATTCATTCACAGATTTGAAATCTTGAATGCGGAGGTGGTTCCACTCATGAGTGGCCTCCGGGAGAATAACTGCCTTTTGTTGCTCATACCGCTGTTGCAAAGCAAGCCAGAGAGCCCGTGGGTCCTCTTCCATCAGATATTCAGCTTTGAGATCTGAATGGATGTGGTTTCTTATGATGTATAAGGCATGGTACTTGGATGGTTCAGACAATGGAGCATCTCCCTGTTTGGGAGTGTCAATTGCCCTATACATTCCGCGTAACGATAGACTCACTTTGAGATCCATCGCCCATGTAGGGAAGTTGTGTCCATCAAGAGCTAGCTCGGCAAATTCCTTCTTAGAAGAAACTTAGGCATCAGACTCTTTGGTGGCCATTGCCTACATGTTTATTTGCATAAATTTAATTAATTTCGGAGTTGTAAAATTAACAAGAATGTAATTGCATATTTATATAACAATGTAAATTGCGTATATAAAAACAACGTAAAATTGTATATGTAAAGCAATGTAAAATTGCGTATGTAAAACAATATAAAATTGCGTATGTAAAGCAATGTAAAATTGCGTATGTAAATAACAAGGTAGACTTGTTTATGTGTAGCAAGGTAAACTTGCATATGTTTTATGGTATTTTGATTTCTCATTTTGTGGAACTTAGGTAGTCACCATGGAGGTGTAGACCATTTTATATTTTCACTTTGGGATGTAGTCCTTGTATGTTTATTATTAAATTTGGGAGAGCACTTTGAGGAATAAATCCCGCAGTAGTATGAGTACTACCTTGTGGTCGCCAAAATAATAATAAAGTAAGGTGACATCTAGCGAAAAATAATATTCCAAATAGGGAGAAAAATTGACCATAAAAATATTTACATATTTACATGTGATAGGGAATTGTAAAGACAAAACACGTCCGACATGTAATAAATTTTTCATTCATAATATGATTGCGGAATGTAAAAATATTTACAATGCAATATATACATCAGTGTCTAATTTTACAAGAAAATTAGACTAAAAAGCTGATGTAATTTTAGGAAATAAAAAATAAATGCTATGTAAATAAAGAAATGAAAGTAAATTAGCTAATTCATAAAAATAAAATAGCCAATGATAACTGGCCCAGGCTAAAAGCTCGCAGGCCCCAACCTGGGCCTGGGCCACCAATTTGGCCCAATTTGGGGAGGGGGGAGGTGGGCCATATATAAGGCCAGGGGCTAGGGTTTCCAAACCCTAACCCCAAGCCATCAGCCGCCGCCGCCAGGGGGCCCTGGGCGGTTCAGGCCGCCGCCGCCGCCAGGTGGCGCGCCCCTGCGCGTGGGCCACGGGGCCACCTCGTGCCGCGCGCCGTGGAGCCGGTACGCGCGCCGCGCGTGGGCCGCGCCGTGCGGGCGCGTGAAACCGCGCGGTGCTCGCCGCGACGAGGACGGGCTGCGCCGTCAACAAGGACACGACGTCGGGTGGCCGCGAGCGGGGACGCGCGTCGGGTGTTGCTGCCAGGCCTGAGGCCGCGCATGGGGGTCGCGTCGAAGCCGGCCGCGTTGCGCCCTGGTGCTGCCGCGCCGTGGTGCCCCGCCGCGCGCCGCTGCGGCCAGGCGCGCACGCCGGGAGGAGACGCGTCGAGGCCGAGGCGCCGTGGCTGCGCCGAACCCGGCCTGGCGGGCCGCCGCGTCGAGGCGGTCGCTGAGCCGCGCGTCGGGCGAGCTGCCGTCGAGCCCGTGGCCGCGCGGTTGGGGCACGTGCGGGCACCCGCGGTGCGAGTACGCGACGTCAGGCGGCCGTTGTCGTGGCCGCGCGTGGAGGCCGCGGTGGCGTCGAGCCGAGCACTGCCGAGCCGCGGCTGTCGCGGCCGCCGTTCGTCGAGTCTGCGAGCAGCGCCGCTTCCTCCCCCCCCTCCCCACATTGACGAGCTCAAGTCGGGGGAGCGCGTCCCCGAGCCGAAGGCCCGTGGGGGACGCTGATCCACGTGCGGCGGAGACGCGCAGGAGGAGGTGGTGGCGATGGTGGTGCAGCGAGCGCCGGATCGACGATGTATGCCGGCAGACGAGTCGGCGCCGACATCCGCGCTGCGATGGTCGGTGGAGACGGACGGCGCGGAGGCGGGCTGTGCGCAGCCTGCTCGGAAGACGGCGTCGGCGTCGGGTACCGAATCGGCGACTGCGGCTCTATGCCCAGTGACAGCCATTGGCTGGCCACCATGTATGGTGGCGGTGGTGGGCACGGGCCGTCGCCGTGAAGCGGACACCGAGGCCGGGGTGGAGCCGGCAAGGCGAGGACCGGCGCTGGAGGCGCCGGTGGAGTCGGTGCCCTCGACGGTGGCGCCGCGGGCGAAGCCGTGGACGACACCACCGAACGCCGTGACGGAGGGCCGACGTTTGCATATCGGTTTCCTCCGAAACGACGTCGTACAGGAAAACGCCCGGGGTTCCTGTTGAGATCACGGCGTTCGCCACGAAAGCGATAGCCGCGAGCCTCGCCAAGGAGTTCCCGGATGTCCTCCAGTAGTTCCGCCTGAAGGCGGTTGTTGCCGAAGTGTGTGCCCAATGTCCGGGCATGGTTCATCGCCATCGAGACGATTTGGAGGATGAGAGAAGCCATTGAGGCAGGATTACGGCGAGGGAAAGGCATGATTCTACCTTGGGGTGATGCCCTGGGCGAAGGTCGATCCCTCGACGATGTTCTATCCAACCGAGCTATTCCCCTCTGGGGTTGGGGAGAGCGATGTGCTGATAACGTGTTACGAGTGGAATGCCAAAGTACGAGAACAGAGAGGAATAGAATGAACTTGGGGTGTTTGTTTATTCATTGATCACAGGTATTTATACAGTCGGGGGGAGAGGAAACTCTCGCCCCAAGTAAACTCGAGCCCACGATGAGTCGTGGGTGATATCACGGAGGTGGAACCGGTCTCGGAGTCGTGGGTGATATCACGTAGGCGGTCGTGGGGGGATGTCGTAGTTAGGAAAGATCTCCCGTAAGGGGATCCGAGGAGATAAGATCACCCCGGATAAAATATCCGTAACAGTTCACATCGAGATTAGATAAAAAAATTCAAAGCGCCGTGTCCAGATCACACATACCGGACTTTTCAACTTTGGAGAATTTGGAGTTCCTCGGCTGCGAGGGCCACATCAGTGTATAACATGGGCCTCCCATCATGAGAAGATGGTGTCCAGAAATGTTTTTTTTCTTTTAACAAATACAGCATAGATACAATATAGTACTCTACTGCTAGCCTGTTTTGCAGGGCACGCCAGTGCATACCCGGCATACCCTGTGGCAGTGTGGCTACGCCACTACTTTTAATCTCGGTTGAAGTCTCCAACATAGGACTAAAGATCTCCCATGAGTGAATTCAAAGGAAGAGTGTTCAAGATATTATCACATGTGGTGTAGTTAAGTTGGTAAGAGGTCTTTGGTTCAAATCTCACACACGAAAGAGAGGCCTGGACCAAATGTTTCAGCACAAACTATTTAACCAAAAAAAGCATTACCATCCTTCCTTAATTCGAATAAGTGTATAGGATAATGTTTGCCTTTTTTTTTTCTTGAGCAGTATGTAAGATACTGCTTACGCTTTTTTTAGGGAAATAGGTAATGTTTACCTACCACAAACGGATTTTGTTATTGCGCCTCAGCGTGCTTTTGGGCTTTGCTTGGCAGTGCCATCTGTGGAGGCCCATGTGTGTCTTTAGTCCCTTGTAGAGACTAAAGCACATTGCATTGTCAAAGGATGCTAGATCAGTTGATCTAGCCACTCCTGTATCACCTCCCAAGTCCTGAGTTTGAATCTTAGTAAGAGCAAATTTTAGGCTGGATTAAAAAAAAATCCTCTTTCTTCTTAATTTAAAAGCTGCGGTAGTAGTCTTAACTGACCCAGTTGAGTTCTAAAACACATTGCATTGCATGAGTCATGTTAACGTGGAAGGGAACACTTGATTTAATACTTTGTCCTTTGCAAAAATACTTTGTGTACGATTAAGGTGAACTTCGTTTCTCGGGGGATGCATGTGGCAATATATATAGCAGTCATAACTCATAAACCAGACACCATCGCATAGTAGTTTCTATACTTACATGTAGTGCATGGTCGCATAGTAGTTTCTATACTTACATGTAGTGCATGGCTCGTCCATAAAGTTACGTGGATAAGTCGGTGTTTTGTCAACTGACTAGTGAATCTATATGAATGTCATGCTAATTTCTATACTTAAATGTAGTGCATCTGTGCATGGCTCGTCCATAAAGTTACCTGGATAAGTTGGTGTTTTGTCAACTGACTAGTGAATCTATACGAATGTCACGTTGCTCTAGCCTCTAGGAAGACGATGGTAGCGTTCAAAAGACACAAGAAATTAATTATACTGGTTCAGGCCAGAGTCCTACGTTCGGTCTAAGAGAAGATCAAGTGCATATGTTCCTCGATTGAATGCTCTGAAGTTCTTACAATGAGGTATGCAAGAAAGGTGAAAGAGATAGGAGAGTGGAGAGTGACTGCTCAAAGGGAGTTTCAAGAGTCCGTTTGTTTGATGTCGCATTGGAAGGGTGTCCTGGCTGCCCTTATATACAGTCCAGGGCCAGGGCGTATACAAAGAGATAGGTTCTTTCAATCATGTGGTTGTGAACCTGAGGGAGGGATAAATCTAGTAAACTTGGTTTGCAAGGAAATGAAAGGCCATCTTATGTTGGCACCGATGCACATCTGGGCGTGGCTGTTGTCAAGGTCTTGTGCCCACGTTGTTGTAGGGTGTGACGTGATGCTACAATGCCAATTGTGAAGACAATGTTGGCACTATGTTTGTTTGCCAACTGCCCTGTGCGACATGAGCCCACCGTGGTCTTCATCATCGTCTTCATCCTTCTAGAGGCGTCAATCCGGGAGCAGGTGGCCACACCCCTAGGTTGTCGGTAATCTTGCTGATCATGGAGCCGATGTCCACAATCCTAAGATTTCAGGGTCGTGGCCCCTCGTTGGCTATGAATTCAAGCCTGTAGTCGTGAGCCTTACTTCATAGTGGGTGGGATCTTACTCCCGTGTTCCATGGGACATATTTGGATGGTGGGTCACCGTACTGATCACCGCCTGCCGATGTTGTTTTGTCTGTGAGGTGTGGCGCAGGGATGACGTATGTTTGGACTGAAGAGATAGCTGTCCCTTTAGTCCTTGAAGAGCAAGTGGGCGCGTGCCTACTCCTGTAGAGCAGGCGTACTTAGAGCTCCATCTTTACCTGTTCCTTTTAGGAGTTAGGATGGAGGGGAGTTTGGCTTCATGTGGTGGAAGGAAAGAGGTCGTGGCCGACCTCCTACCTTAGCGTTAGGCCCAGGTCTGCACGACTTACGTGGTCATGGTTGCTGGGCTTATGTTAGCTTAGTTGTTGTGGGCTGCTTGTGCGGCTGACTAATCGGTGTCTTGAGGATGTGTCATGACGGTCCTCAAATTTATAGATCCGTTATTTTGATATAGGACATGTCTCCATGCAAGGTTATTTTTAAAATAAAAAATAGAATTCAGAATTCGAGAACTTAATATTTATATCTAGGCCCCTAAATAGTCCTAAGTAAAAATTTCATTATCTACAAAGTTTTAATCTCCTTTAGCTCTGTAATTTTAATATAAATTTTGTCTACATCTAATTTCATTTGAAAAAGTTATAATTATTAGTGTTGCAACTATTTTTAAGTCATCTGTCTTTAATAATTAATTTTTAGGGATGATTGACTTCAGTTAACCGTCCCTATAAGTCACCTATTTTTAGAGGCAGTTGACATAATTAAGGAACCATCCATATGAAAATCATAATTTTAGAAACGGCTCTCTTAACCCAAACAATTCTTAAAAATAAATCTAACTTAACAGAACTGGCTCTAAAAATATATTTGTAGTGCTCTTGGTGCTAGTCACAACAATTTACTAAGTAAACCATTTCTGTAAGAAATATATAGGAGACGTCTATAAAAATCTTTTTTTGTACAAGTGTCAATGTCACCATTATATCGAGGACCTGTTTGATAACCCTAATCCATTATTTGCTCTGGATTTAATTTCTTTGATGTGTGATATTTCTTGTGTGTTTGGTTGCCTTCTATGAGTTGCATCTTTTACCGTGCACTACACCACAACACTAAAATAGCATCGGACGTCTGTTGCTAAAGATAAAAATTAGCGTTGAACAAACCGTTGCTAAAGGTGCCTCTCGGATCATCTGTTGCTAAATTTTAATACATCGATGGATCGTCCGTTGCTATAATTATTTTACTTTTGTGTTGCATCATCCGTTGCTGTATATAAGTAACTGAGTTGGATCGTCCGTCGCTATATATGAATTCAATGATTTTCATGTGAACAGGTTTTATCAACAAAGCGCCTTCTATACTAACTTCATATGAACAAGCATATTTTTTCTTTTTAGTTTCTCTCTAAAACTTGTAACTAGTTTTTCTTCTTCATACTAACTTCAAATTTAATGATACTTTTTCCTACAATTTTCTAAAATCATTCTCTATTAATTTATTGTGTTCTAATAGCTATTATTTTGGTCAAATTTTGAATTTCATAAAATGACAACTTCAAACAATATTTTAAAACACTAAATGATTTAAGTGAAAAAGTCATGAACATAAAAGATGTTGAACTTATCAAGATCTACAACTTTTGTTTTGTTCATTATTTCATCCGATAAAGTGGTAATAATATTGTTCATAAATAGACATATCTCTCATATAGTTTCATAAACTATGAGAAATTTATATTTTGTCAACATTGATACTACTATTTTGTCCCATGAAGAAATAATCAAAATAAAAATTGTAGACCTATATGAGTTGTACAACTTTGTTGGTGATGAGTTTTTTAGCCAGAATAATTTGCTATTTCAAAATCTTGTTTGAAGTTGTTACTTTTTGAAATTCAAAATTTAAATCGTTCAAACAAAGTCCGATGGAGAAATGACCAAAATAAAATTTATAGGTGTTGATGATTTTTACAATTTTTTTGCTTATGACTTTTTCATTTGGAATTATTTTCTATACAAAAAATTCTATACATAGTTCCAATTAGAAGTAGAATAAAAAATTATGAGTTCCCTCAACAAATTATATGATTCATGGGCCTGGTCTCTCGTTGCATCGTTGGGCTCAAATTCCTTCAAGCCCATATAATTCATGTGGCGATCTGAACCGTTCATTTTAATTGAACGGCGCATGGTGGTCCTATTGCAAACAAAATAGTCACAGTTGGATGCTCTCTCCAACCCTATGTGTATGTGAATCAAAATAATGTACTTGTTCGATACATGAATCAATGTATGGATAATGTGATCACTTTTTAATGTCATTACTTATGTGTATGTGAATATGGCTAATATTTGATCATTAGCTATACCTTTAGATCAGCTTTTATTTTTTTAACTTATTTGATTAAGGTCGATGGATTATCCGTTGCTAAAAGTTCTTATTGCGAGGGGCTGTCTGTTGCTAAAAGCTCTAACAGGCTATCTGTTGCTAAAAGTTGGACCGTCGAATTGTCCGTTGCTAAATATGATGTCCGTCGTTATATACATATAACGACGGCTTCAATAGCAACGACATCGGTCCGTCGCTATAGCCTTTAGCAACGGACTATCTATTGGTGTACACTCCTTTTAGCAACGGATTGTCTATCGTTGTTTAAAGGTTGTGGTGTAGTGGTGGATGAGTGAAAAGTTGAAAATCATGCTAATTAGATGGAATGAACTTTATCCACTGATGCAATGGTCCTGTATATACGAAGCTATTTGGTTGTCCGGCCACCTAGTAGTCAATGCAAAAACATAGCAATGCATTCACCGAGCTATATATTGCTCGTTTGTGGTTGCGGCCGCATCTAAGTAAAATTAAAAAGATAGTAAAAGAAGGTAAATTTTCACCATATTTATATCCACATATTATAGATCCTTACGTCTATAAAATAAGGCGCATCCTTTCAAATTTGCTTTAGCTCCATCCGTAAGTCTGCACGAGTGGATCGGAGAAACTCAATTTGTGTGCATCAACTTTGGCCAAGATTTTTTGCGCACACATCCATACGTACCACACTAGCTAGCCCGCTAGCTATCTAGACAGCAAGCGTTTTGTACGTGGGCAAAGGCGTCGCCGTCGCGCCCGTTGGGATGGGGCCGGAGACGGAGATGGAGACCCAAGTGGACGGCAGCCAAAGGCTTTGTGTCGATCGATGGTTGGTCGTTGCATGCACTTCGAGTCCGACTGACGGCGGCGAAGGCTTTAATTTCCGTTACCAAGTGTCGTCGACGGTGGACCACGCATCTCCGATTCGCTCCGCCGCTGCCTTTATCCCTTCGCATGCATTTCGGACCCTCCGCGCCACACACACACAACTAGAACCTACTATCTCCCGCGCGCGGGCGCCACCGCCACCGCCACCCTCCTCCTCCTCCTCCTCCCGGCTCTCGCCCTCCGTCTCGCCCGGCGGACCCCGCCGAGCGCATCCGCCGCCATGGCCTCCGACGCGAGGCTCTCCTTACCGTGCCGCCTGCCCTCGCTCCTCCCTCCGCCGGTGCTGCTGCGCCGGTTGCCCCGCGCCGCCGCCGCCGCGGCGGCGTCAACCTCCCCGCGGTGCCGCGTCGCCAGTACGGCGGCGGCGGCGCCTGCCCGCGCCCGCGGCCGGTTCCGGCCTCGCGCCTCCGAGGTTGAAGGGCAGGGCCCGGTGCAGCAGCAGCAGCAGGTGGAAGATGAGGTGGTGGACAGCAACGTGCTCCAGTACTGCAGCATCGACCGCAAGAAGAAGAAGACCATCGGGGAGATGGAGCAGGAGTTTCTCCAGGCGCTGCAGGCACGTGCCCGATTTATTTTTTTATTATTATTTTACCCTGTTGATTGATACCTGCTGGTGAAAAATCGAATTAATTGATCCAACATCTTGGTTGCTGTTCATGCATGGTGGGTATTGGTGTATATAGGCCTTCTATTACGACCAGAAGGCGATCATGTCCAACGAGGAGTTCGATAACCTCAAGGAGGAGCTCATGTGGGAAGGAAGCAGCGTTGTGATGTTAAGTAAGTTCCATTAAGCCCCTTCTGGCTGCAAGTTGCTTACTGTTGTCGATGGCATAAACGTATTTCAAAGCCTGCCACACATAGTATTTTCCTTAACACAACCAAGATACACGAACTATGTGATGTTGGTGGGATAACAGTGAGACAGACGCTGGGGCATTCAGCAATTTTTGTTTGTCTCGAGCGCAGAGAAATTATTTGCTAATACCAATTCCTAATCAATATTCATTTGCTTTTGCCTGGGTTTAGGCGCAGATGAGCAAAAGCTTTTGGAAGCCTCCATGGCATATGTCTCTGGCAACCCCATCATGACGGATCAAGAATTCGATGAACTAAAGCTGAGACTTAAGGTTTGTTCTTTTTATCCTGTGAATCTTTTGCTAGCGCGATGATGGTGTCATATGCTGTCCGAAAAGCTGAAGCGATTCTGTGCAATTCTTAGTCCCTACGATCGACCAACCAATTTTCCTCCTTAATTTACTTACCAAGGATGGTTGATGTTAATCTCTCTCTATTTCTCAAGTCAAGTACTCCGTATATGACTAGAGCAACTAGAAAGCAAGCTGAGAAAAATATCTTATGTGGAAAAGTCATTTGGAGCTGTGAAAACTCCACCAAAGACCATCTTTAGATGTTTGGAAAAACTACAGAAAAAAAAAGAGCATGCATATAGAGGCAGGGGTAATGCACAGTAAGCATGTAGTTCTAAGATCAAACTTGGTTCGATCTCTTTCTGAGTTATGAAAAGGGAAAACATTTTTTTTGTTTACTCGTCAATTTGATAGCCCACAAGCGAAGTCAGGGTTTGTGCATCACCAGCTTCTTTGCATCCACGACTCGAGTTCTTTTCAGGATGATGAGAGAGAATAGCGTGGTATAGAAAATGAGGTGCTAACAATATAGCAAGTCATTACAAACTTAAAGTAAAATAAGTAGCAGTAGCCTATTACTAAAAATCCCCCGTGATTGCACCATAAGCACATAAAACATTGTTCTTAATCTGCAATTATTTTCCTTGATAATTTCTCCTCTCTAGAAAGAAGGAAGTGACATTGTAACGGAAGGTCCAAGATGCAGTCTACGGAGTCGAAAGGTATGTACTGCCTCCATGATTTTTTTACCTCTACTTGTTCACTTATAAGTCTTTATTTGTAAAAATGATCGTTAAATTTACTATCCCTGCCATTTACTTTTCTTCATGACAACACATATTGGAAAGAAAGGCATAGTTTATTTCCTTACTATCAGAAGATTAGGCCAGTCCTTTCATTAGCTTGCCACCAAACTTTTCACCACATGTTGTTTATGCTTCCTTCAGTGATCAAAAGCCTGACAGTGTTCAGCCTCTATACCATGTGAACTGTAACTGAACATTATTAGTGGGTTAAATCTTGAATTATGCTTTATTTATACAATTTTTTCTATTTAGTTTTCTAGTGTAATGGGTGAAATCTTCTGTGATATTAAGTCTCCACCTTGAAATCAAAGATGAGAAACATTATCTTGTAGGTCTCTGGTACCAACTACCAAAACTGACCAGGAAATTTAATAAAACAGTATCACACAGCCAAGTCAGATGAGTTTATACTATAGTTAGGATTAGACGTGACTTTCCCATTTTCACTGATTTTGCTAAGTAACGTGAGTTGGTCCATTCGAAGAATCCTGACCTTCTATGGAATTTTGTGCAGGTCTACAGTGACTTGACTGTTGACTACTTCAAGATGTTGCTGCTATATGTTCCAGCAGCTGTGGTAGCTCTGACACTGTGAGTATTACATGGAAATTCTGGCATGAAAGGAATAAAAAGAGGATTACTTAAGTTCTCCTGATTTCAAATGGTCATGTTACACCGCAGCCCAATATAGCTACTGTTTTAGGAGGGATACTATCTTCATTAACAACTCTAAGATGTCTAATGCACGTTTTCTTCTTGACAGATTCTTCTTCTTGGATGATTTGACGGGATTTGAAATCACACTTCTTCTTGAGGTAAGTATTGGCAAATTGAAGTCTTAGTATATGTTATTGTTTTTGTTTAGGGCTTTAGGCTTCTGGATAAGAAGTAAGAAATTCTACAATAGTACTTCACTATCGTTGATAATTTCTTGTAGTATACTGAAAGTTGTTTCTCATGAGTTGGAAGCCTGGAAGTTGAAAATTGGGGTTCCACTGTGGATGATTCTAGTGGTGCTGTAGTGGGTGTGGGCTGCTGCTAAAGTTGAGCATGCAGCCCGCGGGCTAAAGGCACGGCCCAAAGCACGGTGATTTGGCCTGGCCCGAGCACGGCACGGCCCGATCCCAACCGTGCCCGTGCCGGTCCGAAGCACGTTGCGGGCCGTGCTTGGGCCGACCCCTCGGCCCGCTGGGCGGCACGGCCTGGCCTGCTTTTAACAGTAGGCACGGTGTCGGCCCGGTATTAAGGAACTTGTGAAACTTGAAGTATCAAGTTCCATGACTTGTGAAACTTGTGATTTTTTGCAAGTGAAATATGATCTGAGTATAGTGTTATGTGAAATTTGAAGTATCAATGTCTGCGACTTAAATGTGATTTACTTCTGCTTTGTTGAATTTTGTATTAAATTTAGTGTTTTTCATATAGCAGGCCATGAGCCGGCCCGAAAATCGACCCACATGTCGTGCCTGGGCTGTCAGGCAGGCACGGTGGCCTGTGGAGGCACGAGCCGGTGGCACATGGGCCATACGGGCCTGTGCCCTATGGGGCCGTGCCTAGCACGGGCCCAGCCTGGCCCGTTGCTCATCTTTAGCTGCTGCAGTGCTGCTAAATTTACCACGCCTGACTATTAAGTGAACCCTTTTAGAAATGTAATAACATGTTACCTCAGGATAGTGGAAATTCATTTTCTTATATTAAAAAGTTCCCTCCTATGACATCATATTTTTCCCGCATAAAGTGAGCGGCTTGGCCTTAGCTCTTTTTTTCGAGAACATGCGTGTTATTTCATTAAGCAGCTTGGCCTTAGCTCTGAATAATATTTTTTTTCCCAAACCAGTCCAAACTGTTGAAACATTCATGCTAGGCAATCAGATCGGCCGATGAAGCAATGTGCACGCAACCAATTTATTCCACTTGTTTTTACCACTGATTATTTTTTCTTTGCATCAAGAAAATAATAGGTTTTCTTTGCATCAAGAAAATGATAGGTTGAAGTTAAGAAGGAATAGAAATAATTCAACAAAGATAATAATGCAGTTGTTTCCTGGTTAGTTGTTTCTGAGACCAGCTTATTATTACAGATTAGACTTTTTTGACGCAATACTACAGATCAGACTTGTATTTGAGAGTTCTGATAAAAATTAGCGGCGGTCGTCTTTTCATTCTAGACCATGGCAAGCATGTAACTTACAGTGTGTGCGTGCGCAAGCGGATGTGTTTTACTTCTAAAAATTTCTTCTCTCTAATGCAATGATGAGCGACATCCTTCTTGTCATGCATGCCACATTTGAAATAACTTTTTCGTACTGTAGGTTCTTTAGTTGGTGTTTGTGCCAACTAAGAAATTTAATTATTTGTAACTGCATTTTTCTTATTTATGCAGTTGCCAGAGCCTTTCAGTTTCATCTTCACATGGTTTGCTGCACTGCCTTTAATATTTTGGGTAGCACAGGCATTCACCAATGTCATAGTGAAAGACTTTCTGATTTTGAAGGTATTTTTCCTTTTTGTTGTTCATGCATTATTGCGTGGTTAACTGGAGCACGCATATATAGATGATTATTCTTTTTTTCAGGGCCCATGTCCAAACTGTGGGACTGAAAATCTTTCCTTCTTCGGGACCATTTTATCAGTGTCTAGCGGTGGTTCAACAAACAGTGTGAAATGTGCAAGGTATGCCTTCCATTATTAATATCAAATTCTGTAGGCATTCGGACTTATATGCTGAGCAGCGTCTGTTGATATGCTTGTGCATCAGTTGTGGCACTGTCTTGGAGTATGACTCTGCATCCCGATTGATTACACTCCCAGAACCGGCTGAGGCATAAGTAATTAATGGTGGTTTAGGTGAGTCATTATCCTACTAGCCTGCAACCATCAATGGTAGACAAAAGTCTATGCTATTGATTTCATAGTTGTGGTTACTTATTTATGAATCAAACACAGTGGGCTAAACAACTAAACAGTTTAGGAAAGTATGTAAGATATAGATAGGACATAGTACATTTTATGTTACAGAGTTCTAACTGCATGGATATATTCCTAGATTTCGCTAGCAGGAAAGACGGCCCACAGATTCCTGATCGACAGTACAAAGCAAGACCGTCCTTGAATCGGGTGACAATCATGTCGTGATGTATGTTTGCTATGCGAGTCTATGTATATCTTTAAACAAGTTTAGACATCTATATTATATAGATTTAACGAAATCGATATATGTATATATATGTGCATAGAGTGTACAAAGAAAAGTCTTTAGCTATGTTCCATTTTGTATGAACTATCTTGGCATATGTATAGCTGTCTGAAGAACTTGACGTTCTGTGCGATGTTCAGTAAAGTAAACCAGGTTCCATCGTAAAAATATAACTTGAATAAAGTCGCCCAGTATGAGTTTGTAGTCAAGTTAATTTCGAGGACATAAATACTGATGCCTCTTCTTGACGTCACGTACGCTGATAGAGAGTATGCAGTGGTCTTTCTTAGTACTACATTCTTTTCTTCATCTACGCGTCATGGTATTGACTATTGAGGTGGCCAGGGCAGGTCGAATGTTTGGGCCCACTACACCACAACACTTAGGCCTGGTTTAGTTCCTAAAAAATTCAAGATTTTCCATCGTATCGAATCTTTAAACGCATGCATGAAGTATTAAATATAGACGAAACTAATTGCACAATTTGCATGTAATTTGCGAGACGAATCTTTTGAGCCTAGTTAGTCGGACAATAATTATCAAATACAAATGAAAGTGCTACAGTAGCTAAAGCCAAAAAAAATCGTGAACTAAGCAAGGCCTTATATTGGCGTTGAATGATCCGTTGCTAAAAGCAGCTATAGCGATAGATGATCAGACTTGTTGTGTAGTTAGTGTAAGTGTTGTGGCTAAAAGTCTTTAGAAACAAACACACATTCGTCCACTGATCATATGTTGCCATCAATATTTATAGCAACTGTCCACCAATATTCTTTAGCGGCCCAAGCATTTACCAACATATCATCCAACACTATATATAGGCCATGCACTCCTGCACTACTTTAGCAGTATTTTTCAACGAATGAACTGTGTATTTCCCTCACAACATTTAGTATAAGCATCAGCATAAGGCAAATTTTGACAAAATGATGACCCACTATTCAACAAGGCAATACAAATATACAAAAAAAATACAAGTAGAAAACATTTATCACATATCAAATCAAGATTCAAGCTTAATATATTGTCCACGTGTCACATGAAGGTGCACAAACACATATATATCACATGGATGTCAATACATATAACATCCAATCTGTCATGTACACATACACGATATGTTTGTGTACATCATCTAACAAAGTCAAATATCAAAAGAATTACATGAATGCACATCTCAGCGGGCAATACTACTAGTTTGTGTCTCACATACTAAAATTTATGCGCACAATCATTTCTGGGAACTCAAAAACCAGAAGCAATGACTTGCCAAAACTAGAGCACATCCATCATATTATGTGGAGAATCATTTTCCAAACTCAACCCAAAGGTTCTCAGCACTTTCTGAAAAATATAATCATATAATCAGACAAGCGTAGATAAGCTATGTAAAGCTCAGTATATGAGTTTGTAATCAGCCAAGTATTGACAACCATTTCTAGAAACTTAAGCCATATTATTGGTCTTTTCTCCTACTATTGTTACATAGTCGGTCACTGCTGCAAACAGTGGAGAATAAATTAAACAACCAATCTCAAGCAGGAATAAACAACCAAGCCTCATGGTAGGTACATTTTCCCCCTTTACGCGTACTTCTCTAATCCTCTCACTCCAGTAGACCAATACAACATCTGCATTTTTCAAAACAGGTGCAAAGGTAATAACTGGATCCCAGGAGCAAAGCTAGCAAAATATGTTATTAGGGTCATCAGCATTATGGAAGACTAGATCTGCAATATAGAACCACTAGTATACAGAGGTACACTATACACGCGGTTCATAACCCCTTTCTACAAGCGGTTTGGAGAACCGTCTACGCTGGTGGCCTATGGAAAATAAACTTTTCCACAGGCGGATAACTGAGAACCACCTGTAGAAATGCATTTCTACAGGCGGTTCACATGACTGAACCGCCTGTAGAGTTGTATTTCTCTACAGGCGGTTCACATAAGCAAACCGCCTGTGCTAAGATTTTCAAATTTCCCGCCAATTTCTAATTTTTTCCACCAAACCCTATTTTTAATATATATATAAATACAACATACACACACATATATATATATACATAATATTGAAACTACAAAAGCCTAGCTAGTCGATCATGTCCACCAATGCAACATGCAATTTATTTATATATACCATTACTTTGT
Organism: Sorghum bicolor; assembly: GCF_000003195.3. Classification (NCBI taxonomy): domain Eukaryota; kingdom Viridiplantae; phylum Streptophyta; class Magnoliopsida; order Poales; family Poaceae; genus Sorghum; species Sorghum bicolor. The sequence continues at coordinate 13,695,295 of NC_012871.2, read as the reverse complement.
ACATAAATTTACATTAATTACAAACATCACACATAAGTTTTTTTTTTGTTTACATACATCAGAGGTTTCACATCTGAAACCTCTGCTCTAATAACCCGATCGAGTTAGCTTTAGCCTACTAATATCTCTTAGTGCTCTGAACTCAGGCTTTGCTAGGGTGCTGGTCCGATCGTGACATTTCCCTTCGGTGGAAACGACTTCTCTCAAGAGAAAAGTGCAGAGGTCATCAACTATGTTGTATAGAAAAGCTTGAGTCACGCGCTTCGCCTTTTCCAACTCATGTTGCTGCGGAGGAAGTTAGAAACATCATATATTTATAGTTCATAACACATGCTTAGCAACCAAAAATGACACAACTATATAAACGACTATTAGAGCATTACCTTAGAAGGGTTAGTGACATATCTTCCGGTCTCTCTCATGAACTTGCAGACGTAGAATCTATAGTGGACCGATCCGACTGGTTGCTTGTGGCACTATATGACGAAAAAGTGGATATTTATTAGTTGCAACATCGTCCTATGCATATTGTATGTATAAAACAAAAATAACTTGTTAAATTTTGGTACGTATCGGCTATTTGTAAAATAATCTCAATGGTTGCCCCGGTTCTGATGACTCGTACATTCCACCTTTAATCTTATAATACCTATAGGCCCTATAATATCGAATACATATTCCTCAAGTTATTCTGATACTCTTATAAAAGTATGTATACACATTCCTCATCAGCATTATGGAAGACTAGATCTGCACTATAGAATGTACTACACTTAGCATTGTTTTCCCGCTAGATATTCAGAAAATGATCGGGGTCAGCCCCACCCCTGCTAGGTCCAGGTATCTATAACATTAACGTAGTTACCGATCTCTGTATAAGAGACCATTTTTCTTTCTTGTTTTGTAACTAATGAATGACGAACTTAAATAATTATGTGATATTTGATTTAGACAAGCTAATTAGATTTGTGCATTACCTCCAAAAATGGTAATGGGGAACATGTAATGTGTCTTAGGTAAATACATTCTTTGGATAACAATCTGTATAATAAGTATTATAATTAAAATGAACCACGATTTCTCGATGGAAATCCACATTGTTTTTACAAATAATGATAGTCCCATTCTTCGACGCTGCTATCACCTACATTACCATCCACCTTCTTCCCAGGCGCTCGATTTCCTCAGCTTAGGATCAACATTGCTACTTGGCTGCTTAGTTACCTAGCAGGCAGCATCCAAACACATCGTATACTACTAATTTCTTTTGTAGATTTATTACAGTAAAATATGATTGAGGAGAAAAAAACAGCATTTGAAGTTGATGGAAAAAACATGCACATGAATAAAAAAATCACTTCCTAATCCTGACATGCTAGCTAACACATGAGGTAGATGCGACACTGCTAACACGGAGGCATTACATTCATAAAAAGCTAACATCGTGCTCTTCTCTTTCTCAACTCATTTCCTCTTGCTACAGTAAATCAGAACAAACAGGGGGTGAGCACTTTCCGACACCGATCTACAAGCCCCCCCCCCCCCTCTCGCCTCCAGTGGCCTCTTTGGCGTAGAGGGTGGGGGAAGCTCGATTTAGATGGTGAGTGTGCATATCATCATATGCTACTAGACTTTATATTAGGTTAGTTAGGTTCAACTTATCACGTATTAACTCAAGGTAATAGATGATCGTAACCATATGCAATCTAATTAAATTATTGTCCCATAATTATTTTAGACTACCATAGCAAAATGTTACTTAAAAACATAAATTAAAATGGAAAAATGGTCAATGCATACCTTTGAGGTAAGCCTTCGTTCCCTTCGCCGGCACCAGAAAACTATCAGAATATGGTTTTTGAAAACTAGAATAGTTGCAATGCGGTGAGCTACTACTCTAAAGAGGCACTATTGGTGGCCGTAGGTATTTAACAATGTCTATGGCTATATGAATTACTAAACTGCCCATACAAAGTTGGAGCACTAAATACAATATAATATTAATATAATATAATATAATATTAATATTAATATAATATAATATAATATAATATAATATAATATAATATAATATAATATAATATAATATAATATAATATAATATAATATAATATAATATAATATAATATAATATAATATAATATAATATAATATAATATAATATAATATAATATAATATAATATAATATAATATAATATAATATAATATAATATAATATAATATAATATAATATAATATAATATAATATAATATAATATAATATAATATAATATAATATAATATAATATAATATAATATAATATAATATAATATAATATAATATTTGGAAGCAAATAGCTATCAATAGATATAGTACATTTATTAATAGATATAGTATAGTTATTAATAGATATAGTACATTACTTATACTACTAAACTATGATGTATATAACATACATACATTAATTTTAACGAATAATCTAGATATCATCATCTTTTCTTTAGATGGTTCATTACGACATGCTTCATTTTTTGTTGTCATAACTAGCACTATTTTACAACTTAATTATTTGCTCCACAGTGTGAGTTATAATTTCTTTTGACAATGCTTGACTGTGTCCAAACTAATGCTACCAATTTATTATAATCACCACATAGAAAAGATGTACAACATTAATATATTTGGTTTATTAAAATCACCCTCTATCTGCTCGCTCAAGAGAATCAGAGCTTGGTTGGATCTTGCGCACGGTGACATATATCATTGTCTATTTTCTAAAAAAAGACCTCTATATTTTAGAAATTCAAACCGTCCTCTAACTTGTCCTCTCTAAACACGAACCGTGTTTGGGTATTTTATTACTAGAATCTTGATGTAAATTTTATTTCAATATGAAGGCAAGATTTGATAATCTCATCATTTTGCAGCAACCTCCTTAAAGTTTTATGGAGAACCTCCTGTAGCAGCATAGCCCAACCCTAGTGTAACACAGAGGCTCATCTCTTCGTCCTCTTTCTCACTTTCATACATATTAGATGCCAATAATACCATTTTATACATGTATAAACCATTTAACAAGAAATTTTTGTTATCTATGTCATCGACTTCACCATACTTTTTTTGTCCTCTGCCACTAGTCTAGGACGGAGGTGTATAGACGAACCATGACTCATAAGCTAACTCTAAATGTTTTTTTCATTTTTTAATAGAAGAGGGAGAATAGCTCTTGATCAAGAGCTAGCTAGGCTCACACACACATGTAATGGTGATGGTTATTTGGGAGATAACTAGGCCTTATGCTTTGCCAAGAGCTTGAGAGATTGAGGGGGTATTTTAAGATAACTAGGTCTTATGCTTTGCCAAGAGCTTGAGAGATTGAGGGAGACTAGAATTGTTTCTTCATAATTCATTGCTTGATTATATCAATAGAGTCTACAGATATTTATGTCCCTTCTACTTCACCTCTTTTGCTAAATAACCTATTTGGGACTAATATAAATCACAAATACAAAGATAATTAAACTTATAAAGATAACTGGGCTGATCTATCAGCCCGTCGGCCCTGGCAGCCTGTTAGCTGCCCATGACATCTCCCCCTCTCTTGAGGACCAGCTCGTCCTCAAGCTGCAGTGATAGTGGTCGAGGAAGGTGCTGAGAGCGTCCTAGATCCCATAGGAAAGACCCAATAGCTAGCGTCGCACGGACTGAAAAGAGGAGGACGTAGCAGCCAACGAGTCCGCTGGACGCTTGAACAGATTAGATGGCCACTGCAATTCGTCGCACAAGTTGAACTGTCAGTGGTGTTGGTCGTTGTGTTGCCATGGTTGTTGCCAGAAGACACCAGACCTAGAACGCTACAAGATCCGGCTGTGATTTGCCAGCGCGACGACATGAGGAACATGCGTCTCATATGCACCAGCGACGGACAAGAAATCCTTGCACTGATGCTTGTAGGCGCACCGCTGCTTGCTCCTTCGATGCTTTTGTTGCATGAAAAGCCTACGCTCGGCGGCGTGCCAGGAGTCGGTGTTCATGTTCCTCCTTGTCCTTCGCATAGAGACGTGCCCTGAGGCGATCTAGCTGTGTGGACACATCAGCAAGGATGTGTAGGGTGTTGTCGACACCAAGGGATACCTGATGGAGCAGGTTGGGGCATGAGGGTGATTTGAAGCGTAGGTGCAGGAGCTAGGTGAAGCGACGCCACACCGGGGTGCCTTCATCGTGCTGGACTTGGAGGAACCAAACCCGGGCGTCATCTTCCAAATTACGGGAAACCAGCCATACCTTTTGGTCCTCCATGATGTGCTCTCCACGGAAGTAGGAGTCGCACTGGTTGACGAAGGCCACAAGATCAGATTTCCCCACAAATTTAGGGAAGTCCATCGAGGCAAAGCGTTGTGGCGGCGGTGGGTGGTGGGGTGGCGGCGGGGGGAGGGGGGAGGGGGTCACGGTGGATCTGGATCGATGATTGCGGCAGCGGCGAATGGTGGTGATGGGGCTGCGGCGCGGAGGCTGTGGTGATGGGGGTGCGGCGGCGGCTGGTGGCGTTGCTGTGGCGGCGCGGCACGATGGATGAGGTAGGCGACGCGACGATCTGGATCAATATTTGTTTGTTTTTTTTTGAAACGGCTGATGGAGGACCCGAGGTGATGGAGGATCCGGCTAATGGAGGATCGGAGGTGCTGGAGGATCCGGCTGATGGAAGAGGATCGCTGGACTTTAGATACCAGATGTAATGGGGATGGGTATTTTGGATAGATAACTAGGCCTATGCTTTGCCAAGAGCTTGAGAGATTGAGGGGGTATTTTGGGATAACTAGGCCTTATGCTATGCTTTGCCAAGAGCTTGAGAGATTAAGAGAGACTAGAATTGTTTCTTCATAATTCATTGCTTGATTATATCAATAGAGACTACAGATATTTATGTCCCTTCTACTTTATCTCTTTTGCTTAATAACCTATTTAGGACTAATATAAATTGCAAATACAAAGATAATTAAACTTATAAAGATAACTGGGCCGAACTATCAGGCCTGTCAGCCCCTGGCAGCCTGTTGGCTGCCCATGACACACACATCCTAAGAATATGTGAGTGTATCATGTAGATCTAATCATACTATGAGGCATTGCTTAAAGCTAACATTATTTGAGAGGTTGACTTAGAGCTAGTAAATGACTCTTATTGGCAGGTGCCCTAATAGCCAGATGTATGTTAGGATAGCTCGATGTAAGGCGTGTGCCCATCCACTTATTACAGTTACAATTGACATGTGGCATACTCCCTCCATATAGGATTTAGATATCGTTTTGGACAAGATTTGAGTCAAACATTAGGAATATGAATCATCAATAACTTTTAAATTGTTAAGTTTGCAAATGTGAAAATTACATGAATAGATTTATTTTGAAAAACACTTTTATAAAATACACATATATTATTTTTTTCCTAAATATTTTTATACAAATAAAAAATCAAAATTGTGTTATGGAGACCGTGTCAGTGTCCTAAACGACATCTAAATGACAGTACTTTATTGGCCAAGTGCGCCTGCGTACCCGCCACGACACAACGCCGATCGATGAGGGCTTGTGCGCCTGCGCCTTCCCACTACGGTGGCCTAGGCTATACCGATGATGCCACGCCGGGGTTCGTTTCGTTAATTATTAGCTTCTAGGGTATGTAGTGCAGGCCGGGGCATCCCAGTGAGTCAGTGACGACGCTACAGCTCTAGGTAGCTGTTACCTACCAAATACCAACACCTCTTCATGGATGATGGCTCCATCGATCATCTTGAGTTCTCACTAATACATGCGGCTTGTTTAGAGACGGCTGATCAAATTTTCTTCTATGCAAATCAACAGTTGGTTCTTCGCCCACGTCTACAAATTGGATTTCTAGCTAGAGGCGGCTAAGAAGATAAGCTGTCATTAAAAATTAATTTGTAGAGATGGCTATATCATTGTTCAGAAATCATAAAGCGGGCCTCAAAATAGAAAAAAGAATAATCCACATAGCCATACTATGAAGAGGAGAAAATCATGATTAAAACAGTTATCATTTACCACTGTGTTATTGATCGTGCATATGCATTAGGACCTAGCGTGGTCCTTGAAAATGCTTTGAGAAAATGCTAACACACATGGATAAGGATGAAAACGGAACGGAAATATCCCGAACCGAACCGAACCGCTTTCTATATTTGATGCGATCGAATTCGTATTTTTTTTGTCCGACTTTATCGTTTTCGCTTTCGTATTTTAGATGTTTCGTATTTCAAATATAAAAGTAGAAAACGGTTTTAACATTTTTCGACCGTTTTCTACTTTTCTACTTTTAATATGAAATATTTCGAATTCAAAATTTGATTTAAACCGAATTTAGTCAACTGTAGGGTCACACAGCCCAATTACAGACTACTCACCATACATCTGCGTTCTTTCTACCAGTGGCTAGTTGTGTTCATGTTAGCTATTAATTGCTTATTCTAGACTTGTATTTATATGTGGGCTATTGTATTAAATACCTAAGACTAAGGAGCATGCACTTTTTAATTATTATATGCAGTTGAACTTGATCCTATATATACTTTTAGTCATGCACTTGGTACTATATATCGGTATTTCGTATTGAGTTTTCGTATATCGACTGTGTTCGACATAAATCCGATCGAATTGGTTCGTTTTCGAAATTCTCGATATTTCGTAAGTTCGTGTTCGTTTTCGTGTCCGACTTTACCGTTTTCGTTTTCGTTTTCGTATTTCAAATGTAAAAGTAAAAAACAATTTAGGAGTTTTTCGACCGTTTCCGACCGTTTTCATCCTTACACATGGATAATGATGATATACTGTTTAGCACTTGGGAGCAAGGGTGAAGAGATAGAAGTTGACAAGGTGGAGAAACAAGGTCAAGAGGGACAAGACCCAAGGTGTGTGAGTCTGGTGCCTAACCCTAGGGTGGCGCGGCTTTGTGTCATCAACCAAGCCCTAGTGAAGGAATCGAACCGGATGCGCCACTGCCACTATGCACGCATCCAGTCATGGTGACATATAGTGGCTCATGGCTGGTTTACAAGGAAAGACCTTACATCATCCCGTCGATTTTGAGCGCTATGGGAGCTCTCTATATTCGATTGGACTCAGTGTTGGGGCACGTCTAGTCGATTGCAGGCGCATCTAGCCTTGTTGAGAAGCTTGCGAGGAAGTGAGTGACCGGACGCGAAGGTGGCAAGTTTGGTCAATGTATAGCCGTGTTCGGTCAGTGACTAGAAGTTAGCCGTTCGGCACGACAATGGTTGAATTTGAAGCCAGATGGCGTGGCGCATGCGGATTGGCTGCGGTGGAGTGACCGAATGTTGCTGCATAACGGCTAGTGAGCCATTGGGGCTCTATAAATAGAAGGGTGCGATTGTAGCTCACCTTCTTGGACATTTTGATCATCCATAATCCTTTGTGAGCTGAGCCAAAGCTTGCTCTCCCACTCAATCTCTTGGTTGATTGTGCATCCAAGTGAGTTGGAGTGATACAATGTGTATTTGCTTGAGTGATTACATCTAGTGGCACTTGACGATCATTTGAGGTATGGTTTTTTTGTTTCTTTTGATGGTGCCGCCACCTAGATGGCTTGGAACAGTGAAGGAGCATTGGCATAAGTTGGTGATTGTTCATGGCCACAGTGGCGGATCTAGGATGAAAATTCACCTATGGCGAACTTTGTACTAATAATTCGAGTGATGGAACAATTATATAGAAAGAGACAATAATGTGAATGGCATATAAATTCATAAACGATATCATAATCATGTTAGGTTCCAATTTATAGTAAATAATTACTTGTTCTTCATAATTAATCATAAACATAACTAAAAGATGTAATCTTATGTTTTCTAGTAATGTTGAATGAACATACCAATTGAACAATGACTATGCTGTAGAGAATATAGCAAATCTTGTCTCCATCCTTGATGGTTTAAAACTGATTCATAATGCTTTTATCATCAAGTCCTCTAAAGATGAAAGAAAAAATGATGTAATTAAATACCAAAATTACGTTTTTTTAGAATCCAAACATTAGTTATTACCGTAGCAATGGTTCATCATACAAATTCGAAATAAGAAAACCCAATTTCACTTACCTTTTCTTCTGCCCGCCCCTTCTTCTGTACTCTACTAGTAATCATGGCGGGCAGAAATGAAGTGATGACTAGCAATCGATCGCATCTCCCCTTGGGTGGATGTGGACTCGAGGAAACTGAATCGTTCCGTAGTCCCGCTAGGCCAGGCTTGTATACTTACATGGCCCATTAGGCCCAGCCACGTCGATCCATCCGTTAGCGTCCCGCAAAAGGTCTGTTTTCGTCTTCACAAGACTCAACCTGAGCGTGGCTAACCATGTCCTGGTGATTTGTGAGGGGTTCTTAGACTTATTCTCCGGCAGAGCATCAGGATTGCTTATGAAGCTAAGTGCCCTTGTGTAGGTTTTTGTTAGTGTAGGACTTGGTGTAGTGTCAATTAGCTCATGAACCACCAAGTTAATCGGCCTTCACAACGGGGACTAGCATGCTGACAAACACGTGAACCTCAAGATAAAAATTGATTCCCTTGGCTTTCATTGATTTTCACTTGATGATCGTACTGTCTCTTGCAACGTCGGCAATACCCCCACTCTACCTCTCTTGCTTTACTGCTTTACTTACTTGTTGTAGAGATAGTTTGAGTAGTTTAGCTCTCTTTCTAGTTAATTGAGTAGCTTGGTTAGCTTCTATTAGTTGTTTGCTGGCTCAACTAGAGTAGCTTTACCGACTTAGTTTCGAGTGTGCTTTAGTGATATTAATTGACTAGAATTGTTGGAATAAGGTGACTTGCAACCTCTGTAGAGCTAGAGCAAAAGGTTTCATTTACTATTTGTCTAACACTTGCTCTAGTAATATGTAGAAAATTTTATTAGTCTATTCACCGCTCTCTAGCTATTAGGATCTTTCATCTATTCGAGGTTGTTTCAAAAAATGGAACTATACTAAACTATTATTGTTTTTTAGAGATGGCTCTAGATTTAATTGTCTTTATAAATTTATTTTCAGAGATAGTTCTATTTCCGGTCGTCCCTTTTAGAGACGGCCAGATCTGTAGAGGTGGATATAGATTAAGGTGCCTTCGTCTAAAAAGGCACCCTCCCACCATGTTGTTAGCTATAATCTGCACGTATGACTCATCTCTCTACCTGTCTAGCACACGTAGGTTTAGTTATTTTTTTTCCTGAACAAGCTTCACATCGTCTATTACTCTATTTTATCGTACTAAAGTTTTGAATTCATTTTGGTAGTCTACCTCACAAGATTGCCAATGGCCTGATAATTATTCATTGTAGCAAATGAAATAACAATCGATGATGACTTAGAGCATCTCCAATAATTTCTAAAAAATCATTTGGTAAATTGATTATTTTTTGGGTGACTAAAAATAAGTTAGGAGCATATTTATGGCTTTCTCCAACTGTTTCTAAAATCTCGCTCCTAAAAAATATAATGTAATTTTTGCATCAAGAATCTCAAATTATTTCTAAATCACCCAACCAATTTTATACTTTCTTTCTCTCTTATACATTTGCATCGGGAATCTTGTCCTAGTCCTTATTCTTCCCTCATTTCCTTCTACCTTTAGATTAGTCGTGATGGATACACATGCATTTTTATGTGTGCGATTAGGTGAAGTTTCCCTAAGTATGGAAAGATTGGGAGTTGAGATAGGGAGTTAATGGAGAGCCATCTTTTCAGTCTTGCTAAAAAATCAATGTTGAGAGTTAGTTTGGAAACTAGCAAGTCCAATAGTTTGCTAAAACTCACTTGGCAAATCTATAGTTTTGCCAAGTCTCAAAACTAAATGCCAAGTGAAAAAAGAAGCCTTCTCCGACAATTTGTTATTTATACTTGGCATCCTAGGATTTTTGCCAAAATCACAAAATTGAGCCTCCAACAAGTTGGCAAAACTAGTTGGCAAATTGGGATACACATAATGCCAAGTGATGGAGGACTTGGCATATTTGCCAATTGGAGAGAAAATTTTGCCAAGCTCACAAAAATGCTAATTAGTTTTGCCAACTTGTTGGAGGCCGTTTTTTGTGGTTTTGGCAAAAATCCTAGAATGCCAAGTACTTTTATCACCTGTCTCAGTGCATCCATTTCACGATTTTGTGAAGTCTATATTATAATAAGTGATGTTAGAAAGATATCAATGTCGTCACCAAACTGCCTTGTCCCCCCTTCGATCATTAGATAAGAAGCTCGAGCTGGCTCGGTGGCTTGTTTCAAAAGTGCTCAGATCAAACTCGTTGACAATTTTGAGTGATTTTTTTACTTTGGCTCGGCTCATTATAGTCTCGTCTCGTTAAACTTGGTTTGAAGTCAGTTCAGGATAATACAATCATTAAGATTATCTCAATTTCAAATGACTTGATTGTGAATGATTTCTTACTTCAGCTTATTGGCTTGTTAGGCTCGTCTCGTTAAACTTGGTTTGAAGTTGAATCAGGATACTACAATAAATAAGATTATCTCAATTTCAAGGAAAGCTAAAAATATACAGTTGGCTCATCATCCACCTCTAATTGGACGATTATAATTGGCACCATGAGGTACTTTCTTTTGTTACATAGGTAAGAATAATTAAGAAAGGAAGAATGCAGATATAAACAATAATAATAATAATGTGCCAAGTACTATATGTTTGCCATTGAAGCTATCGTAATAAGAATTAAATATAGTCCACCTGTACTCGTCATAAACCTCACTTCCTGGCTCGCCGATTTGGCATCCAGACCAAGACACGTGCGTTCGTCCACTCCGCTGCAGCCTCCAGTTCGAGGTATTTCTCGAAAGTCGAAACCAATTTTCAGTTGCAAATATTTGTAGTTGTATTGTATACTTGTAGAATCTAATAAATTGGATTGAAAATTAAAAGTAGAATCCATGAATCTAAACTTATAGATTGTTGATGAGGACCATGACTTTTTTTTAATTACATTGTCATCATCTTATCCACATGTAAGTCTTTAATGACATAGAAGATGCAAATGCCTCGCCTCATTGGGTATTTATTTCTAAGTGTACCATGTAATGTTCTTAACAATTTCATTGCACTATTAAATATATATATAGTTCAAACGTCGTATCAATTAGAATTTTTTTTCTTTTATTTTACTTATTTCTCTGTATGATGTCAAGGATTTGATTTTGTTCTTACGTAGAGGTTCTAGTCCTGAACAATTTCTCGGTCCACAACTACCCATCGGATTCCTCTCATCGAGGACAGTCGAAATGCATCCAGGCGAGTGGTCAGGAACTAATTTTTAATCCTTGTCACATTAGATGTTTAGACAATAATTTGGAATATTAAACATAGACTATTATAAAAAAATAATCATACAGTTGGAGACTAATTTGTGAGACAAATTTATTAAACCTAATTAGTCTGTTGTGACACTTACAAATCTTTATGGGTTAATCAGTACCAAAATGTTGGAATTCTCCTAGTGTTTTTAAGTATCACTAGTCATGCACATGAGAATCTTTACTTGGAAACATTAGGAAAAAATTATACTAAAAATTGAATATTAAAACACTACCTGACAAGTCTCTGTGAACTGAGCACGCCGATGGTAGTACAAATATTTATCTGGACCCACAAGCAGCTGTGATTTTATTTGTTTTGACAAGGCGTATTTGGCTTAATCGACTGGTAATTTCTATTTCTCAAATCTCAACCGTCTGCACTACTTGATTGTCGCTTTTTGCGTAGTACATACAGTAGGGTGTGGTACATCATGAAGAGAATGATTTGTTTTTAGCCAAGCATGTAGCTAGAAAGGAGTACCTAGGAGCTAGACACGGCCACTCAACACACAAAGGTTTGGCCTAGCTAGTACTGCCACTGCCACTTCCAGTCGAGAGATAAAAAGGTGGTCATCACTAGTGCACTAGTCGTCGTCCACTCCAATGCAACACTGGCGTTCACGGTGCACGCCGGCCTCCGGCAGTGCCCGCACCACTACTACCACAGCCCACGCACGCACGCACCGCGGCCAGTCCTCCACCACCTCGGGTCCTCGGCCGCGCAACCACAGCCACGCAATGCATGCATATAGAGACGCACCGCGAGCGCTTGCGCTTATATATATATAGAGAGAGAGAGAGAGAGACGCAGTGTAACTCGTCGACGATGTGGAGCAGCGCGAACGTCGTCGAGCCAGCTTATATATACTGTCTCGATATATAGAGGTAGGCATATATATGGCGAGGTCGCCGTCGAACACCATGCTGTGGTTGCTGCTCGCCGTGTTCGCTTCGTTGGCCGCCGCCGGCACAGCAGGCCGCCGCGGCGACGACGGGAGCAGGTCGTCGCCGCAGGTGTACGTCGTGTACATGGGCGCCGTGCCGCCCCGGACCTCCCCCGACCTCCTCCTCGAAAGCCACCTGCGCCTCCTCGGCACTGTGCTCAACAGGTCCGGTCGTCGTCGACGACACTGATCTCTGCAGCTACTAGTAGCACATACACACACATATATATATATATATATATATATATATATATATATATATATATATATATATATATATATATATATGGGGGCGCGCGCGCGCACGTGTTTTATTTCCCGCTGTCACCTATCAAAATTCAAATTTTCATGTGTTTCGCCATCATCAGGCCACCCTTTTGGTGTCCTTCTCCAATCCAATCTCCACATATATATATATATATATACATACATTTATATACGCCTCACACCGTCACACGTCACAGCAGCACACGCGCTAATAAAGTAATAAGGCACGCATGCCTGTCATATCCAGGGGCCGGAGGGCGGACAGCGTGGTGGTGCACCAGTACAAGCACGGCTTCTCTGGGTTCGCGGCGCGGCTGTCCAAGGACGAGGCGGCCGCGCTCCGGCGGAAGCCCGGCGTCGTGTCCGTGTTCGCCGACCCGGTGTACCAGATGCACACCACCAGGTCCTGGGACTTCCTGCAGCAGACGACGACGACAGCCGTCAAGATCGACGACTCCGCCGCCGGTCCTGCGGCTAGACGACGCGGCAGCAGCAATAAGAAGGGTAGTAGTAAGGCTACCACACCCGCCGCCGCCGACCCGTCGTCGTCGTCTCCGGCGACGGATACCGTCGTCGGCCTCCTCGACTCCGGCATCTGGCCCGAGTCACCCAGCTTCAACGACGCCGGCTTTGGCCGCCCTCCCAGCCGGTGGAAGGGCGTGTGCATGACTGGCGACGACTTCAACTCATCCAACTGCAACAAGTTAAGTGACCGGCCGCATGCATTTCTTCTCCATCTTCTTCTTCTTCTTCCTCCCGTCGATGCATTATTTCGTGCTTCTGACGACGATGGTTCCGATCGATCAACACCGACCGTCGCATGCACCCATGCAGCAAGCTGATCGGAGCAAGATACTACGACCTCAGCAGCGTGAGGGGCCCTTCGCCGAGCAACGGCGGCTCGCCGCGGGACGACGTGGGGCACGGCACGCACACGTCGTCGACGGCCGCCGGGAGCGCGGTGACCGGCGCCTCGTACTACGGCCTGGCCTCCGGGACCGCCAAGGGCGGCTCCGCCGGGTCCAGGGTCGCCATGTACCGGGTCTGCGCCGAGTACGGCTGCGCGGGCTCCGCCATCCTCGCCGGCTTCGACGACGCCATCGCCGACGGCGTCGACGTCGTCTCCGTCTCCCTCGGCGCGTCGCCCTACTTCCTCCCGGACCTCTACGCCGACCCCATCGCCATCGGCGCCTTCCACGCCGTCGCCAAGGGGGTCATGGTCGTTTGCTCGGCGGGGAACTCCGGCCCGGACGCCGCCACCGTCGTCAACGCGGCGCCGTGGATCCTCACCGTCGCCGCCACCACCATCGACCGTGACTTCGAGTCCGACGTCGTGCTGGGTGGAAACAACAGCGCCGTCAAGGGTGTAGCTATCAACTTCTCCAACCTGGACAGATCCCCCAAGTATCCATTGATCACTGGTGCAGCGGCGAAGTCGAGCTCAGTTTCTGACACTGACTCAGCAAGGTAAAATTACTTTTTTTTTTTTGCAAGCAAAGCAAGGTAAAATTACTGATCTCATGTACGGATCAAAATCCTCCACAACTTTCTTGTGACGCCATGCATGGATGGTCGTGATGTAGCCACTGTGAGCCCGGCACGCTGAACAGCAGCAAGATACAAGGGAAGATCGTGCTGTGCCACCACTCGCAGAGCGACACGTCGAAGCTGGAGAAGGCCGACGAGCTCCAGAGCGACGGGGCGGCGGGGTGCATCCTGGTGAACGACGGCGAGAGGTCGGTGGCCACGGCCTACCTCGACTTCCCGGTGACCGAGGTCACGTCCGCCGCCGCCGCGGCCATCCACAAGTACATCGCCTCCGCCAGCCAACCGGTGGCGACGATCACGCCGGCGACCACCGTGACGGAGTACAAGCCGGCGCCCGTGGTGGCCTACTTCTCGTCGAGGGGGCCCTCAGGGCAGACCGGGAACATCCTGAAGCCGGACATCGCGGCTCCGGGTGTGAACATCCTGGCGTCGTGGATCCCGCCGTCGTCGCTGCCGCCGGGGCAGAAGCAGGCCTCGCAGTTCAACCTCGTGTCGGGGACATCCATGGCGTGCCCGCACGTCGCCGGCGCCGCCGCGACCGTCAAGGCGTGGAACCCGACGTGGAGCCCCGCGGCGATCCGGTCGGCGATCATGACGACGGCGACGACGCTCAACAACGAGCGCGCGCCGATGACGACGGACTCCGGGTCGGCCGCGACGCCGTACGACCTCGGCGCCGGGCAGGTGCACCCGACGGCCGCGCTGGACCCCGGGCTGGTGTACGACGCCGGGGAGGACGACTACCTCCGCTTCCTCTGCAACTACGGCTACAACGCGTCCACGGTCAAGCTCATCGCCGGCTCCACGCTCCCCGGCCGGTTCAGCTGCGCGGCCAACGCCAGCAAGGACCTCATCTCCGACCTCAACTACCCGTCCATCGCCGTGTCGGGGCTCCTCGGCAAAGGGAGCCGGACGGTGACGGTGACCCGTGCTGTCACCAACGTCGGCGCGCAGGATGCGGCCACCTACACGGTCGCCATCAGCGCGCCGACCGGCCTGGACGTGAAGGTCACGCCCAGTAAGCTCGAGTTCACCAGGAGCGTGAAGAAGCTGGCCTTCCAGGTGAGCTTCTCCCGCAGCGGGAACGTCGACAGCCTCGACGATGGTGACGACGACGACGACGACGCGGCGGCCAAGAAGGGTGCCCTGTCGGGGTCCATAACATGGTCAGATGGAAAGCACTTGGTCCGCAGCCCGTTTGTGGTCACCAGCTGAAAAATAATGGCACTGCCTGCGTGATATCGACGCACAAGCACAGGAACAGACACTCACGTACTACTTAAGAGTGGTCAAGAAATGCTGTGATCTCAAATATAAAGTATACTAGGATACGATGTTGACAACCACTGCTAGTGGCAAATTCACAATCAGCAAGGATTCTGAAACCGGGTGTTCCAAAACGTCTTGGTGAGAAATGGTAATTATGGTTAAACATGTGAACAGACATGATCCTTGCTGAACACAGAAGCAACTTGCAGAGTAAGCATCAACCACAACTGAAAGTATGCGTCTTAACTCGCTGCACAATTAACAATCACCGCGTACACTAAAGAACACATGGAGCCAAATCAAAACCCAACACAACATATATATAGAACCCAAACATCCAATCCAGGGCAGACTGGAAAACCATCTTTTTTTTAACTATAACAAGGAAAACAATATTGTTTTTCCTATAACCAGCCCATCATTACCATAACCAAGCTGCTTGTACTAAGGACACATTGAATTTAACTACTCTCCACATGATGAATGCGGCTCATAATAAGCAGAATGCTGCTTATTATGCTACATACAGCCAAGCTAATGTGGATGGTCCAGAAAACATAAGCTGAATGCTGCAAATAATAAACTAACCTAAAACAATAGAGCTATATTTTGGGATTGCCCGCTGCCACATTGGTTGTCCATGGCAGAAACTGGCTTCCAAATGCCTGATCTGATTATAGCCATAGCATCTTTAACCGCAAAATCAAGCTTCCATAAGCAGGGGTGAAAGATCAGTAAGCTGCTGCCATTAGATCAGTCCTCATCAGAATCACCAAATGTGATCTTCGTGGATTTAGGAGCATCTGCTGTGATTTCCTTGAAATGAGATCCATATAACTTAGATTCCTGCAAAATAATGGTAGCCAATAAATTAAATATCATTTATCATAAATCACCCTCATAAAAACTACTTTAATGTTCATTCTGTTCAATTGTAGTAAATCGAGCCTTTACTAACATTTTCAGAACTGAAAAGCATTCTCTCTGACTAAACTATAGGGGTTTTTAGGATAATAACAGCTTTTAAAATTTCAAATCAATAGACGATACTAGAGTTCTAGAAATAAACATTTATTCAGGTTAAGATGCATTTGGATATAAGGAACCATATAGTTCTGAAAACTATTAGTATCACTGACTGAAACTACAGCCCTTTTGGAGTATCTGTAAAGTCCACCTGGGACTTCCTCTTCCCAAATTCCACCCTAGTACTCCTTACCATCTCGTTAAGTGTTCTTTTCGTTTGTACTGTGTCAGTAGCAAGGCAGCTCGATTTTAAAAAAAAAAGGGGGGGGGGGGGGGGGGGGAATTATTAGGCTCCCAAACATTTACAGAACCAAAAAATTGCAATCTGCATTGCCACTCTACTCTTTCTAATAGTGTGCTTCCATGCCCACGAGATGCGAACAAAGGAAAATATGTTTCCAACATACAAATTCTTTGTTTTTGCATGTGTTGGCCCCTACAATCCAAGCTCAGGTAAGCTGCTAAGCTACCTTCACTCGCACCACTAGCTAGAGGTAGAAGAAAACACCCTGGAGCTCAGCTGACACACACACTGTCTCAGCGTTGGCTGGGACTGAAACTCTGAATGTGGCAAACTGAACTGCCTTTTTCCATTGCAATGAGGTAGTATATATACAACTACATGTACCTCTACCAGGTACATTGAAGGTATGGTGAGTACACCAACTACCTACTCCTAGTACATCCACTCAAGTATTAGATCAGCCCACTACCATGGCTGATGTACTTCTACCAACTATAGTACTTAAGTGGCCTATTGCCTTACTTGCTACAGCACAAGAGATGGACAGCACATGCTAACCCAAAAGTCTTTGCTGCAGCAGGGAGAGAAAGACAGGGCAGCAGCAGATTACAGCTTACAGCATGTAGCCCATCCCTTTGTGGTTGCCTAAGTTGTACTGTGACCGGACTCTGCAAGGTAGCAGCATCAGTCCCTGCTGTCCACACATACTAGATCTTGGCTCCCCGTAGCACGACCCCAACTTCCATTTTATATGCATCTAGCTCTATCTAGAGACATGAATTTTGAACAAAGAGATCTTACAGAACAACCAGAGTATATGTTTAAAGACCTATGTTGTCTATGGACCCACATGAATTTTGAAGAGACCTCACAGAACAACCAGAGTACATGTTTAAAGACCTATGTTGTCTATGGACGTTTAATATTATTAGTACCACATGAATTATAGTTACAAAAAACAGTGGTCTCTAAATACCATGATACGAAGAAACTCACCCGGCCACATCATTTTGGACAGAAAAGAGTTATGTATGTTGCATGATATCACATACACGTTTTTTTTCATTAATATACAATAGCGAATTTTGATGCTGAAAACTTAAAATGTCCATGAACCAAGACCTTCATATTTTTGTACACAAGTTTTATGATTTCTAGTTTTCTGTCATTACAAATAGCCTTATCCAGTAATTGACATTTACATAGGGAAGCAAATAGACCCTGATATTTCAAAAATGGCAGGGCATGTTTTATCAAAATTGAAATTGAAATGTGCTAAAAGTCCTATGAAAACAAGGCGTTTAAGTTATAAACAAATTTCGAAAAAAAAAAGGTCCAAGATTGAGCCATGTTCACTTGCTCAGTGACGCAAAAAAGGGTGAAATTCAAATGCGTTTGCGAGATGCAAAAAAAAGGTGAACTGTGCAGGCTGCAGAATCACAATTTA
Organism: Sorghum bicolor; assembly: GCF_000003195.3. Classification (NCBI taxonomy): domain Eukaryota; kingdom Viridiplantae; phylum Streptophyta; class Magnoliopsida; order Poales; family Poaceae; genus Sorghum; species Sorghum bicolor. Next base: position 13,677,185 of record NC_012871.2, on the reverse strand, counting down.
CTAAACCCTGAGATTCTCTACGCGTGTCCATGGTCATAGTAGAATTAAGTTTCACAATGTTCGGCAAATGAGAAAAACAATAGTGTAGCTATTGCAATATTCCACTCCCAAAACCTAATGCATTGAAAGAACAAAAGTGATTGTATCATGTTATTTAGTAGGGTTACAGACAGTCATTTCAAAAGTATTTATATTTAGTATCATGTTGTTTAGTAGGCTATGTTATTTAGTATTTGTATTCTACTATTTTTCATGTCAGTCAAGAAGCCAGGTTAGTTCTTGAATGTAGAGAGAGAATAGTTTATATCCCTTCTCACTAATAGTTTTTGTCTTTGTTTTGAAGAGAATCTTAAGCATATTTTAGCAAAGGTGACCACCAATTTCCACACATTTACAGTACATTTGAAACAACAACAGAAAGTCTTTAAAACTAGACAAGACAATTTCATCAAAATGATTTCTTGAGAGTGTATTCTCTGACTATGTGCATTTTCAAATGTATTTCTTTCTGTACTCTTATCTTACTGACGCTGCTAGACATCCATACCTACACGCAGACACGGACAAATATGGACTAGACATATGAACAGAAGATAATTTCAGACAAAAAACAGCAAAACACAAACCTTTTTCTTGACATGTGTGCCAAATTTCATAAGGGCTGGAGGAACAACCTGATCAGCCTCCCGCAAAACATTCACAAGTTCACCAGCAAGTGCCTGTAAATTAACATAACATCAACAACTGAAGGCAACAAGTGCAAAAAGGGTATAATGACTCGAGTACCTTGTTCGCTTGAGTGAAAAAGGTATGTGCAACACCTTTCTTGCCAGCACGACCAGTCCTTCCTATCCTGTGGACGTAATCCTCAGTGGTCAAAGGATAACTATAGTTAATGACAACTTCAACATCAGGAATATCAAGTCCACGTGAAGCGACATCTGTAGCAATCTGCATGTATTACCAAAAAAAAATTGAGTGCAAAATGAAACAAACTATTGTCGACTAAACTAGAAACTCAGATAAGAGAGCTTGACAGAATGGTGTTAAATGCAAGATAAATGGTCCTAAGATACTTTTCTAAAAAAGAAATGGTCCTAAGATGAAAACTTGGAAGTCATAGACGCAAAAACCAAAAACAAAAAATCAGGAACCCTCGAATCTTCCACGTGATTTCAGAGTGTGATAGATATTTTGAAGAATCTGCATTCTTGCAAAAATGTTTTCATTGACCTAAGATTCACCACGTCACAAAAGAAAAGTACAATGGTTTGACCGCATGTTTCTTCAATGTTTTGAATCACAAAATAAAACACCTAGATTTCATTAAATTGAATCTTTAAATAGTAAAACTGAGAATACAAAGTAGCATGACTAGCTGCTCTAAACTTTCAACCACAGAATCACAGTCCAATATTCAGTCATGAATCCCAATGGTACATGTAGATCATAGTACTCTACTAAGCATGTGTTTCCTCCACTAGCACAAATCTTGCCAAGCAAAGCTAGTGTGTCTGTGGGCAAGGTTGGGAAAAGAAACACAAAATGCATCAGATGCCTTCAGGTTTAGCTCATAAAGTAAACAGCAAACCATATCTAAAGCAAAATCCATACATATCTACAATTGGACTATCAGGCCTGAATAAATTATACTCCCTCCATCCCAAATTATATTCCAAAAATCTTGGAGAGTCACAATGTCTCAAGTTTGACCAAATTTATATGATAAGATAATAATACTTATGATACTAATTAAGTATCATTAGATTTTTCATTAATTATATTTCATAGTATACCTATTTGATGTTATAAGTCTTTGTAATTTTCTCTATAATTTTGGTCAAACTTGAGATGCTTTGACTCTCCAAGATTCTTGTAACGACTTATAATTTGGAATGGAGGGGTATTATACAGAAGTGATAGAAAAAACACACCATTAAAGGGCATTTCCCTTCTTTAAATAAAGATAAAGCTTTTGTTCTGTCATGCTGAGCTTTGTCTCCATGGACTGAAACAGCCTTCCATCCCCTTCAGAACATATACAGATTACAAATATGGAGAGAAATGATGTTCAGAGATTAAATTGAACAAATGAAAACAAATCTGCTACCTTCTCTGAAGCATTGTTTCCACTCGTGCAGCTTCTTTCTTGTACAGCACAAAAACCAAAACCCTGTTGCTGTTGCATTAAACACAAGTACAACTTCCTAAGATGAGTATTAATAATTATACGGCTCCAAGGATAAAAGAACACCATTAGAACTTCTTTTGTGTAAAAAAAGGGTTTTAGGGGGCAATGATAGAACACAGATAATGCAAAGATTGGTAGAGTAATATGGAAAACAAAAGATCCTATCTAAGATATGCTATAATTTAACCTCCAAATAAGGAAAAGAAAAGGCATTGGATAACATTGCTCTGATATGTTAGACATGATACATGGAAAGGATGAGGGCTTGAAAAGATCAAGGTTCCAAAAAACATAATTAAACGTCATTTAATCTCGATTAAGCGCTAAATGTTGACCCAGCGTCTCGTTTAGGGGGTAGGCGTTCAATTAGTCGCTGGGCGCGCCTAGGGTGTCGTCTATGCGCACGGCAGCATTTAATCGGTGTGGAATCGAAGAAAAACGGAGCTAGGATGGTGAAAATCACGTGGCTCGCGGGTGGGAAAGCGCGCGGCACACCGGTGGGAAGCAGGAAAGAAGTGAGCACGGGAAGGGAAAGAAGCCCACAGCCCCACGCTGGGCGTAGAGAAAGCGTGGGCCCGACGCGGGAGCATAAATCGCTCCACAAGAAACAGAAAGAGCGGACGCCTGTGGGCCACAGCGAGGAGCAGACTCCTGCAGGCCTCGGCCATCTTCCCCCAATCAGCACTGGCCTGCTGCGGCAAGAGGAGCCGCCTCCTCTGTTCCTCTGTCAAGCAGCAAGAGGAGTGCCTCCTCAGTTATCCTTCGAGCTGCAGCGACGCCTCTTCTCTTCCTCCCTGCAGGAGTAGCAGCCCCCTTCATCCTTCTCCCTCAGCCAGCAGCAGCTCGCTTTTTTTTTCCTCTCTCTCTCCCAGCAAGAAGCAAGATAAGCAGATTAGCACCCGATTGATACCTGCTCTGCATTTTTCTACTTTCCTCCCTCCTCTTCCTTCACTTTTTGCATTCTGCACCTTTTCTTTGTACTATTTCATATGCCAACTCCACTGCCGCTGCTTTGAGCACCTTGGCTGAATGTTAATATCAACACGCTCTCAGCAGCAAAAAAAAAATAATTAAAAATAGAAACACACAAACGATTAAATCACATTTAATCTATGTTTAATCTTCCTAGGTGCTAGTTAATAGGCTAACACCTGCCTAGCACCTAGCGTTTTCTTGAAATCCAGTGGCTATAATCAAATCACCAAGTGTGTTTATCCAAATAGACTTTAGTTATGAGTGGTACAAAGCAATGTTTGGCATTGGTAGGTAGTTAATAGGAATAGGAAAGATTGCCAGACACATCAACCAGTAGTTTTTGCAAGATCTAGGATGCAAATATGGAGGAAGAAGCAATGATGGCCATCAGATTTTGGATGCCAATGTAGATGAAGCAAGGCAGAGGGGCAAAGATCAAGGTACCAGTACCACAACTGTTTGTCGATATGGATATCAAATTAAAATATTTGTGATCTTCTGTAGCAACACCATACAGCCAACACCATGTTTCATAACATTAAAACCTATAGTTTCCTGTGAGAAAACTTGTTTTATAGGCACAGAAAATCACTGGTATCAATGCTTGTCACATGTAACTATGTAAGTATGTAACTTCATGTTTAATGTTCAGTTTCACAAAACCACAACTTTCCCCGATCCTGACATGTTGATTCCAATGCAAGCCACTCTCAAGTGAACCATTGGCATGGTTCAAGTAGGACCAGCATATCAGATCAAGTAGGCTTCTGGAGAACTTAAGGTACATAAAACCTGCAGTTGTGCTGAGACACTTGTGCCTACGTTACCCCGATACGCCAAGGTAGGGACGTATCCCGTATCGGATACGTATCCGATACCGATACGTATCGGACACTCGTTGGATACGTATCAGCGAAGTATCCGTAAAAAAATAAATCAACTATAATTCGGATACTCTTCTTCGATACGTTAGGCTCATTCGATACGTCAGTTTGATACGGCCCAACACACTGACCGCTCGGCGTCTTGGCCAATCCCCATGCGTGCTGCCTCTCCTGTCCTGTAACCCTACAAGATGTCCAGTCATCCACATGCAAGAGCCCCTGCTCTCGCGCGCCGCCTCCCGTGCAAGAGATGCGCTGCAACTCGCCGGTCATTGGCGACGAGCCCCCACCCCCTCGCGTCGCATCCTGTGCACGCGCTGCCTCCCGCGCAGGAGATGCGCCAGTGCTCGCTGGCGACGAGCCTCCGTCCCCTGTATGCCATCAATCGACCTCTCGTCCTCCAGGTCGTCGCGGCAGAGAGCACTGCGCTAGGAACACCCACCAGTCCGCTATGGACGCGGCTAGCTCCCGCGATGCAGGGGAGAGATGCAGGGAAGAGGATGATTCAGCACTCAACAGCAAAGCTAGCTTCCGTCGGCCTCCATGAGTACACCCCTTTTCATTCTTGATGTACTCTGCTTCTGCACTTGTTGCTTGCTAGTGCTAAAGGTAGTCCTAGCATAGGAATAGGATCCACTAGCCCACAACCATAACAGACAATCTTGTTCCTGACTTCCTGTTTTAGATAGACTTGGTAATTGCGCATTCATCCAGTATAGCTGAACTTGAATCTCTTATGAAAACTAAGAAACCTACAAGGTGATCTGGTGATGTATCATATATGATTGTATGTACTAACTAATATTAGTGATTACTCAAATTTTACACTTCCACAATTTCAATTTGCATTATTATTTATTTTATTAAAAATAGTAAAACGTATCCACGTATCGTGTTTTTTGAGAAATTGCCGTATCCGCGTATCCGTATCCTTCCGATACCGATACACGTATCCGTATCCTTCCGATACCGATACGCGTATCCGTATCCGTGCCACATCCAAAGGCCAAAGCTACCTGGATGTTTTCTGCAACTATAAATTGCCATGATATTTTCGTAATTTACACTTGTAATTAGTTCTAATCCTACTGAGGCACTTTCGTAAAAAAAAAAAATTCATTTTGTTCTTTTTTTTCGAACAAAACAAATCTTGGAACCTAGCCTACTTATATTGATGAGTTTCGAGCAGACCGCCAATTTCACCATTTATAACCAAATTTCATGCGATCAAAAAACCATATAATCAAGTTTCATATATATTTGCTTGAGCATTAGTCTATTACCCCCAATGCTTAGCTTCCAGTGTGCCAGTGGGAATCAGTGCCTTAAGGAAATGAATCTTAAATACAGCAGAAAGTGAATCTAACTGATATCTACCTTTGTGCTTGATGATATTTGTCAAGCAAGGCAAGTAATCTTGAATCTCGTGTTCTATCATCCAATACTTCAACAATTTGCATCACGTCATGGTTAGCAGCAAGATCTTCTGATCCAATAACAACCTGCAGTGAGATGTTGAGAAGACTGTCAGCCCAGGTACTTGTTTGAAAGAGAAAAAAAAACAGACAAAAACAGCACAACCTTTATTGGATTTGGATCCATAAACTCCTGGGCTAATTTGTGGACAGCAAGAGGCCAAGTTGCACTGAACATAACCATCTGACGTACTGCATGAGAAATAACACTATATGCATCATCATATAGAGAACTGAAGTGCTGAGGTCAAGGATGCAGCAGAGAAAAGCAGAAAAAGGATATATTCATATGATAACACAAATAAGTTAAATTAGAAGGTGTTGTTCAAATGACTATGACACCAGCCAAGTTGCGCAGATCACATTACATAGCATCAACAGTAAGATTTATACTTTGTAGTAAGGAAAAAAAGCGACACCAAGGGCCTTGCCAGCTTTAAAATCCACCAAAAACCTCACAATCACAGTACAAAGAATCCTAATCTGAATGTTGATTTTCATTCTATTCTGGTAAAATATATATATATTGTTGCTTCTGCCTGCACAGGAAGGAAGTTATCGATTTTTCCATTTGGGACAAGCACCCCCCCCCCCACCCCCACCCCCCTAAACAGGTGTGAACACACTGACATGCACATTGGTAGAGGGAAGAGAATGCAATGGATACAAACCAGATGATGTTTGGCTCAAAATTGCCCTGACTTCAGGTTCAAAACCCATATCCAGCATCCTATCTGCTTCATCTAGAACCTACGCAAAAAAGAAAAATATATATCACACCATAATAAGTCCATCAACAACAGGGAACACAATAATTAATTATTAAAGCACAAGCATGAAAGTGTAAGCACAGCAGTAGTCCCAAGAAACATTTGAGGTGACTGATGCCAGAAAATATGCTAATCCATTTTACCACTATCTTTTTATCTTGACAACAGGTTCTGGACCTAGGGATAAGGTAAGGAAGATTGGGATGAATGGCTGTGGGAAATGCCACATTCAACTAATTTGTTACTATTATTAGTATTAATTCTACCAGGTAATTTCCTTTGATTTAAAACAAAGCACCAAACGACACTATGAGTGTGTACCAGCTACACAGAAAAAACAAAAGGAGCTATAACGTAAGGGAGATTGGATTCAGTGGCTGTGGGAAGTGCCATATTCAACTAATTGTTACTGCTTATCAAAGTCTATCAGGTAATTTCCTTGAGATTTAAAATGAAGCATCAAATTATCTCAAGAGTGTGTACCAAGCTTCACATATAGCTGATAGGAATTAGGATGCCATACCTAGGTAAAAGGCAAATCAAAGTGCCATGTACCATTCTCAGTGGACGGTTCCCCATATCATATAGAATTTTTTTAGTCATCTCGCGAACCATATAAACAAATGGAGCCACAACCTCCAATTGAAAATTGTATGGCACTGTTAACAGCAATGTTCCACACTAAAAATATTTGATACAACAAGCAAACAGATCATGCAAATTCATAAGCCATCTAAAGCCAAATGGTACACTTGCTTTTCTGGATATGCACATCTTGTGCTTCTAATCTTTCAGGAAAGCTACTGTCACTTTGCAATAAGCCAATAACACAAATGAACAGTATGTAATCATTGGTGAGTACTGTTAGAGTGTGAGTAATACAGGCCCATAAAGCTTGGCCCATGAGGCCCATGTATGGAACTATATTCCCACCCTGTTTAGGGTTGGCTGGAATTAAGAAAAACCTAATTCTAACATGGTATCAGAGCCTAGGACCTCCCCTGGCCGGGGCCGGGGCCGGGGCCGGGCCCTAGCTCGCAGGTCGCCCGTGACACCCCGGGGCCTGTACCCTGCCCGGGCCTCGAGGGGTCACCTTCCGGACCGACCCCTGCGCACGACACGGGTCCCGGGTCGGCAACTCCGACTCCAGCCCCACCGGCACCCTTCGCCCAGCCGGTGCTCGTCTACCAGCAACGTGCCCATGACGCGAGTCCCGGACAAGCGACTCCGGCCCCACCAGCACACTTCGCCCAGCCAGTGCGCGTCTACCAGCGACGTGCCCGGCTGGCGCTACTGCCTCCGTCGGCACCGATGGCCCCCTCTTCGCCGAGGTCACCTACGCCACCGGCAGCGTCTTCTCCGCAAGCGACACCAACACCGTCGTCGAGGCCCCCAGCTACCCGGGTCGCGACGCCGGTGTACCACCCACCACTTCTTCACCGACACCCGCGTCATGTTCACCCTATGGTGACACGACACGCGGCTGGTACCCTGCAGCCTCGGGCTCTTGCCGCGATGCCCGGGGACTCGCAGGTCTCCCCGGTACCCTCTTCCGTCCGCGAGGCCTTGCTAGCCCTCACTGGCGTCGCGCGATGGAAGAGAAGTACGCGGCGCTCCTCGCCAACCAGACGTGGGATCTGGTGCCTCATCCGCCGGGCTCCAACATCGTCACCGGCAAGTGGATCTGGACTCACAAGCGCCAGGCTGACGGCACTCTTGAGCGGTACAAGGCTCGCTGGGTTCTCCAGGGCTTTACTCAGCGCCCCGGTGTCGACTACGATGAGACTTTCAGCCCAGTGGTCAAGCCAGCTACCGTCCGCATGGTGCTCTCGCTGGCTCACTCGCGGGTAGCCCGTGCATCAGCTGGACGTCAAGAATGCCTTCCTGCATGGCGTTCTCACTGAGACAGTCTACTGCAGGCTGCAGCCAGCCGGCGGGGTTTGTTGACTCTTCTCGTCCCGACATGGTGTGTCGGCTCAACAAGTCTCTCTACGGCCTCAAGCAGCCCCCCGGGCGTGGAACCATCGGTTTGCTGCTTTCCTATTAACCCTGGGGTTTGTGGAGGCCAAGTCAGATACTTCTCGGTTCATCTATCACCACGGCGCTGAGACTGCATACCTGCTGCTCTATGTTGATGACATTGTCCTCACAGCCTCCAATGGGTCCCTCCTTCGCCGAATCAGCGCCTCTCTTCAGCAGGAGTTTGCTATGAAGGATTTGGGTGCACTCCATCACTTTCTCAGGGTCACTGTTGAGCCTCATCTTGCCGGGTTACTCCTTCACCAACGACAGTACACTCTTGATATCCTTGAGAGAGCTAGGATGACTGACTACAAGCCCTGCTCCACTCCAGTTGACACACAGGGCAAGCTCTCAGAGGCCGGGGGTAACCCAGTGACAGATCCCACTGCATATCGGAGTCTTGTCGGTGCACTTCAGTACCTCACCTTCACCCAGCCACACATCACCTATGCAGTTCAGCAGATATGTCTACAAATGCATGACCCCGGGAGCCACACCTCACTGCTCTCAAGCGGATCCTTCGGTACCTCCGCGGCACTGTCGACTTCGGCCTCCTTCACTGGCGGACGTCCTCCACCGAGCTCGTCGTCTACACTAACGCCGACTGGGCCGGGTGTCCAAACACTCACCGCTCCACCTCCGGCTACGCCGTCTTCCTAGTCGGCAACCTGGTGTCCTGGTCGTCCAAGCGTCCAAGCGCCAGCTAGTCGTCTCCCGTTCCAGTGCCGAGGCGAAGTACTGCGTTGTTGCTAACGGCGTGGCTGAGGCTTCCTGGCTCCGGCAGCTCCTCGCCGAGCTCCGTAGCCCTCTCTCCCGAAGCGCGCTGGTCTACTGCGACAACGTCAGTGAGGTGTACCTCTCCACCAACCCGGTCCAGCACCAGAGGACCAAGCATGTGGAGATCGATCTACACTTCGTCCGGAATCGGGTCGCCATCGGCGATGTTCGGGTCCTACACGTCCCGAACACCTCCCAGTTCGCCGACATCTTCACCAAGGGTCTCCCGTCCTCGACCTTCGCCGAGTTCCGCTCCAGCCTCAACATCACCAGTGGCTAGTTGCGTCTGTGGGGGGCTCGTGTGTTGTACTTCTTTTCATGTCCAGTCTGCAAACTCCGTTGCGCCGGTAGTTCAGACTGCGGGGGGTGTTAGAGTATGAGTAATACAGGCCCATGAGGCCCATGTATGGAACTATATTCCCACCCTGTTTAGGGTTGGCTGGAATTGAGGAAAACCTAATTCTAACAAGTACTATTTGTGTGCAGAGATGATATATGCATGTTTGGTGTGAACTTTCAAAAATTACTTAAATTGAAGTTTCAAAAACAAATAGCACATGAACATTAGCCAAGTACAAGTAGTATAAGCAACTACTACATGAGGGCATTTCAAACCAACAGTACAATCTCCTATCATTATATTAAGAAAAAAGCATACACACCCTGTAGTACACAAAGGGGGCAACGAGAAGGAAGAGATAAGAGCAGGAAGAAAATACAAAACAAGGGAAACGAGTATTACATAAGGGTGTTTCAAGGGGCATGCAATCAACTTTTTTAATTCACCTATATTTTATTATAGTTATATGTTTAGATTAGACATGAAAACAAAACTTGTAGATTTGTCTTAGAAAGGATTCTCAAAATGGTCTTTACTTCCCACGATCTCTGTGTCCAAGATGTCACTCCAAACATCCTTTTCATTGATTCAGTATTAATGCCTAGTTTTTTTTTCTCAATAAGAGTTGAGTGTCATTCATTAAGATAAAACCTATACGCTATAGAGGCAAAATGCCCACTCCCAGACACGCCCAACACACACCAAACTATGGAACTACTTTTAACTACAAAACAAGTGGTGTACCTTTCATACAGACAATCTACATAGTTTTAGCATATCATGCCAAACATGAAAAGGTCTGACTTGCTCGAATTTAGAATATTAAATACAAAAGAATCAAGGGATGGTGAATTAGTAATCAAAGTTGCGACTTGGTGACCCTGTTGCTGTCCAGAGCTCTGTATTGTGACTAGAGAGAATATATATACCATGCACACCACACTTCATGGACAGCAAGAAAAGCAGAAAGGAAGGCACGACGGAATTACCACGAACGAAACCTCATTAAGACGGCAAACACCCATTTCAATAAGGTCTTTCATACGACCAGGAGTTCCTATGACTATATCCTGCAAGCACAAAACCCCAAAAAATGAATAGAGGTTTAGACAACATGCCAAGGAATAGTTGCATGAACTATATAGTAAAGAAGCATTTCGAGTTTCCATTAAGTGGAATCCATGAAAAAAAAAGTGCTACCATAATGTCTTTATATGCAATGATATGGCTGAGAAAAAAAATCGGTGTTATCTTACCACTCCAGATTTAAGGGCAGATATTTGGGGTTCCTTTTTAGTTCCACCATAAAGGCAGACTGATTTTATCCCACATGGTGCACCAGCCTCACTAAGTACATCTGCAATCTGGCACGATACAGAAATGTGTAAATCATTCTTGTATGTTCAAATTCAACCATATTGTTGGTGTTCACGAATCACGATCAAGCTTACAGATTAATATGAATAGTTTTTCCATTATCCCACACACCAAACAGGATATGGCATGTGCATTTTTGTAGAAAAGGGTAAAAGAATTATTATGCCCTCTTTCCCAAGAAAAAAAATGGCTATTGATGCCAGAATCTTCTTGGAAAAATCAGGCTACAAATTTCAAACGGCAGCATAAGCTCAAAAACTAACTGAGAATGATTGTAAGTAATGATTATTACAGAAAAGATTGTCAAATAAGAAAAGATTCGAAGATCATCATTCAATAAGTTAGCAGCACGAGCAGTGATACAACTTATTGGGTGCCACATAGTAGAAGCATATGTAATGTAAGTCACTCGTGCTATCTTTAGTGTACAATCCTCTGCTAGAAAATTGAAGCTAAAGATCTAAAGTAACTTATTTAACACCACAGCAATCAACCTGCACTTACCAAGATTTGCATGACATGCTCGAGTATTGTAATTAAAAGAACAGCATTCACTGGCTTACCTGCTGAGCGAGCTCCCTCGTTGGTGATAGCACGAGGCACCGTGGCACAGCCTTCTTCACTGCTTTCCCCCCTACCTTCTTCCTGATGTGCATCAGCGCCGGCACACCAAAGGCAATTGTCTTCCCTGGCAGTACCCAAAGGACGCCATAACAAGATTAGCACAAATTTGAACACGGGCAGGCAAAGGAATGACCAAACGGAAAGCAGAAACCAAATAATTTTGCTGTACCTGATCCGGTGGCGGCGATGCCGATGAAGTCGCGGCCATCGAGGAGGAACGGCCAGGCGTGTGCCTGAATGGGCGACGGCCGCGCGAATGCGCTGCAGCAATCGAGCACCTGGGACGGCAGCTCGGCAGCGGAGAACGACCGCAGCGGCGCGTACTTGGGGTCCTCGGAGCCCTTCCCGGTCACCGCCACGGTCTTCTCAGCGCCGTTCTCCGCCTCCCCTCCTCCTCCTGCGCCGGCTCCATTCTCAACCAGCTTCTTCTTCTTGATGCTCTTCACGGTCTCCTCTGTCGCCGTCACGGCCGCCGCCGCCGCCTCCTCGGCCTCGGCTGCCAGCTTCCGCTTCTTGTCCTTCTTGCTCTTCTTCTCCTTCTTGCTGCTCCTGGGTGCTTCCGCTTGCTCGGCGTCAAGATTGCGGCCCATGGCGGCGGGGAAGGTGGTGGAAGTGGGGACTGGGGAGGAGGGCTGGGGAACGGTGGCGGGCGAGGAGAGGACGGCGGGAAGTGGAACGGGGAGGTGGAGGTTGATTTCTAGGGTTTTAGAATGGAACCGAAGCGGCGGCTCGGTGAATCTGAGCCGTCTATTTCTCGATCCTGTGATTTCGTTGCATTATGACAGGGTAATCGACTAATCATCAATCAAGGTAGACAAAAATATATACTTCATCTGTTCTAATAGTAAATTATAAGTTATTGTATAAAAGACTGTTGGCTGGTCTGAAAAGTCATAGCTAATTTATCGTGAGAGAAAAATACTGTTAGCTGATAGAAAAAATACGATTTCTAAGACAAGCAAAGAGTTTGTTTGCATGTACGTTCTATGTGGCAACATGAACAAAAACAATTCACACAGTTGTATGGGCTAGGGTGGGTTGATTAAAAATAGTGGAATAATTATATATATATAAGAATTTTTGAATTAGCTAAACTAACTGGCAAGAAGTATGTTGATAAAACAAATGTTCTTGGATATAAGAATAAATATTTGGCAATCTTAAACTAAATACATTCTCCTGAGTACCTAAAGGTCTATTAGGAGGGAGTTCTTATTTGATTGGATGTCTATTGAACAAAGATATATAAAAAAATAATATTACACTGAGCATGCAGGATGTATCATACAACATGAGTTAGGTCTTATTAAGGTTCGCGGATTTTTTTTTTAGATTTGGCTACTGTAACATTTGTTTTATTTAGCAATTAATGTCTAATCATGGACTAATTACGTTCAAAAGATTCATCTCATAAATTATATAGGAATTGTGCAGTTAATTATTTTTTAATCTATATTTAATGATCAATGCATACGTCTAAAGGTTCAATATGATAAGACGAAAAGAAAAAAATTGGAACTAAACAGGACCCGGCTAGGTAGTGTTCATGTGCATGACGTACTATTTATGTGCATGCATGGCGTGGCACTTTTCGAATAGGTCATGTTCATGTGCTGTGCATGACATTTATTATTTATGTGCATGGCGCGTCAGTGCTTATGTGGGTGCTATATAAGGATCGGGCACTGTTCATATGTGTATGGCCTGTCTCATGTGCATAGCATGGAACTGTTTATGGGCATAGGGCTTGTTCACCATAAACAGTGAAATGAGTCACTGCCATAAAGCACAAGAATAAGGGTAAAGGATAGATAAATAGCGTGACAATTCATATTTGAACGTGAGTTACATCGTTACTAAAAAAATTACTAATATTTTAGATGTGATGTTACAGGAGTGTTCATGAATGCTGATGTGTTATAATAAATAAGATAAGATGCCAAAACATTTGATATGATAATATATCTTCTGAATGGACATCAAATTAGTAACTGGGAGTATGATGTATGCTTAGATAAATCAAAACTAAGGAAATGGTCTTTTGGTTCGATGACCTGACCTTGACTTTGGATGAATTTGCGCCTTGTGGCCATTGGCCAAGTAAGACGTTTGTTTGACAACCCTAAGAGATTGACGAAAAACAAGAAGTGACATGCCTAGACATATGTGTATCCAAACACAAACTGTGAATCCCGCACAATCTAAACTCGGACATTTTGTGGCTTTATTAAATTCAGAAGACCACAAAAACGTATCAGTTTTTAACACAAACTGGAATTAGCTATCAGTTTGTCTCCACAAAATCGTAACACCCCACCACGAAGATGGACCCAACACGCCGATGAGTAGGATGGCACAAGAAGCCTCAAATACTGGATTTGCAACCAATTAATTTGCTATCACAAACAATCTGCTCCTTCAACCAATCTTCTTTGGTACTTTCTACTGTACAACCAATTTGATGCCGCAAGCAAGCAAGGAAACTTTTAGCGGTGCATATGTTGAACACAAGATGTACTACGTCGCTCAGTCATCTACTTCCACTCTGAACTAAACATTTGTAACTTAGCCACCTATCTGAATTGATGGGCAGGACACAACTAAAACATTAGTTAAGTTTTAACTCTCTCAACTTCAGAGTTCAGACCTACTGCTTTTTTGAAACAGAATAGTACCTCAACTTCATGCATGGTAACAACTGATTCAAATATATTTGTGATCATCATCAATTGATAGATCGCCATCTTTACCACGGAGGATCACATGAGCACAGCAATCCCTGGAAAATTTCATCGAACCGCCAGTAAAGAATGCAAAGGTCAATTGGCGAACCTCACCCACAAGACCATCAGACTAGCATATGATGTGGGAACAGAAACAGCAAACCACCACACATAGCACACACGCATATTGGGTTTTCCGCACCTGATAACTCCCCTATAACCAATGTGCTTCCTCAGACATTCCACGTCATACTTACATATAGAATATATGATTTTTTTTTTCCCAACCAAGCTAACATATATATGGTGGTAATGGTTGACAATGTAGCATTTCAATCCTACTTAAAACTAGCATTGCAGAACCAGCATCGTTTCCAACGGTAATTTTCCCCACAAGCAACCGAGCTCTAGCCGCGCCTACACTGCTCTTTGACTCTAATTCGGTTTTGGAGAATGGTTGTTCTAAACAAAGACAAAAAGTTTCCTATGATTCTTCCAGGATTTACATTCACCTTAACTGTCGGCAAAGCGAGCACAGATCCTACGCTTTATGGGAGATCTGCAGGATGGGCATTCGGTCATGCCACCATCTCGATGGCGTTGGTTGCAGCCTGCACAAACAACCTGATGCCCGCATGGGAGGAAAACCACCGAAACCTCCTCTTCCAAGCACATGGCGCATTCTTGCTCCCTCTGTACAGAATCGATCACAAAACCTGGACAGCCCATGAAGTTTGTGATGCTTGGAGACTTGCTTCTGCTAGACATTTCACCTATCTGCTGTGTCAGATTCTTGATACTGGTCTGCAGCCATTCCTGGTCGTTGCGCGCTTTCAGCAACAGATGGCTAGACTTTGCTCTTCCTAATGTCTCAATCCTCTCAAGCTCAGTTCTTTCAAAGTTAACCTGCTTCATAAGTGCATCTTTCATCTTCTCTCCTTCCTGGCACCTTTTCTGCAGTGTTTACGGCGAAAGGTCACAAAGCAGTCTTTGGGCAGGTGCATAAGCAAATTAAGAGAAATGAATAAAAAGCTTGGCAACAGCATTAACTTATGGTAGACTATGTACAAGCAAAGTAATGTCATTATGTCAAATTTTAAGATTTTCCATCTAAGCGTTAGTGCTGGTAATCATCCAATCGTTGTCCACATAACATGGGTTAGGCAGTTGAAATCAGAAAGTGTGACCAGCCTGATGACACAAGAAGTAATAATGCTGAGAGCAGAGCTAAGTGAGGCCCCGAGGATCCAGATAATCAATGAACGAACATTATGTATTTATGTAGTTGTTGATGCACGTGACATGGTGCTTGAGATGTCACGTGAGGCCCAGAGGATCCAGATAATCAATGAACGAACATTATGTATTTATGTAGTTGTTGATGCACGTGACATCTCAAGCACCATGGTAGCAAAGACCATAGTATGTGTATGAGTGTATCATTAATTTTGTATCCTAAAGCAAAACAGATAGAACCTGGCAATCCTGAGGTCCTAAATGAGGAAATGCACATTTCTATAGAGTTTGGTAAGACAAGTTCCCAAAGTTAGAAAAACATAATTGTAGTTTCCTGTCAATATTAATTTTCTGACAGAAAACGATATCACCAAACAAAAAACATACATACTCATTCAACACAACATATTTTGAAAAAATAGACAGCAATCAAACTAAATAGGATTCTGTGAGTGAAAATTCAGTTGGATTGTTAATAAAATTATCCCATCAGTTCAAAATCTTGGTCGTTTTAGAAAGCATGCAGTAAAAAAAAATCTAACACTTTGACCATTAAGCACTAATTACAAATAAACTGCTTGGATTTACATTTTTCATAACATAAAAATCTACAAAATTTGACTGCTATTGTCAGGTGCAAAGTAGCTGTGTGTGAAAATTGTTTGGAGACCATGTACAGTCATATAAACAAACAAGGGGACTATAAGAAAGCCAACAAAATAACATGTACATAACTGAAAATTTGAAGACACAAAATTGGTCAAATTGGAATACCGTTAATATGTCTTCATCTCTTCTAGCTTGCTCAAGACTTTGCAGAAGCTTGGATAGTTTACTCCTTTCAGCAGCAATCTCCTCCTGCAAAAGGATCTTCTCTGTCTCCATGGACTTCAGTCTGTTCATGGACTCAGTTTTCTTGCTTTTAATGCTAGCCAAACTTGCATCAGCTTGCTCTCCCTGTAGCTGGACAGCTTTCTTCTCACGCCGACATAGCGAAATCTTACCTGTAAGCTCCTGGACAAGGGAATTAACACGATCAAGCTCACAAGAAGTACTGTCTATTGCCCTTTGTGTCTCCTCAAGCCTCTTTCTTGTCAACACATCAGACTCTTCAAAGTCTGTCTTATCCTTTTTAAGAGAGAAAAGTACAGTCCTTTCATTTATCAGCCTATTTGTTGACTGCATCACCCTCTCATTAGCCCAATCTGTCCAAATTTGCACCTCCAGCTTTAACTCACCCAAGCGATGGACTAGTTTTAGAGCCAGCTCCTCTTTTCTATCTTTTGGAACCCAAGTGGTCTGCAAGCCTTCACGTGAGAAATGAAATTCAAAGCCCTCTGCAGGAGTATTTGGGAGAGAGAAGTGTACAACATCAGGTTCCATTCGCTGTCTAGGCTCTGTCTTGCCCATTGCACTAGATGATGAGTTGGAGGAACAGCTAGGAGGATAAGAAAGTGATCCAATTGAAACCACTGCTGGAGAATATCCTGTTTTGACCGAGCAAGGTCCAGAACGAGGTTTAGTTGGAACTAACATGGATGTTTGTGAGTCCTTTTCACTGGCTACCTCTGAAGTGCCTGCCAAAGTGCTATGCGCAGATGCAAGGAATGCTGTTAATGTTTTATTCTCTTTTAGCATTCTGAATGATGTTTTACTTATAATACCCTTGACTTGTGGGATGTTCTTGAAAACTACCAAATCCTTCCCTGAGTCTTTCTGAGATTTCATGGAATTTGTCTTACTACGCTTGCCTTTAGTTTCCTTTTTGTTAACAGCCCTAGGCACTGAAGGAGAATTTTCACATTGGGCCGAAGGAGCATCTTGGTTTTTCCCTCCAAACTTCTGAAATGAAAGTGAAACTATATAATTTGTCAGAAAATTGCTCCACGTCATTTCTATGGCTTCAGGTTGAGGTGGCTCGAATAGTGCAGGCGATTCTGTGTCCCTGCAACTATATTCTTCTGATAACTCATTTACACTCTCACGACCTTCACATAAGTCACTTTGACTATGAGCATAGCCTTCTGATTGTCCATTCCCATAACCACTCATGGGAGCAAAAGCTGCACGAGCTATAGATATATCCATGTCACACAGCAGAATGCACCACAATGCATCTCCCAAGGTGAAAAATGGACAGTATTTCTTAAGCAAACTTGATGCATTGCAAAGAAAATACAAACCCAACATGTGCAGAACTGTGTCAACATTCTCACTGTAGGAACGATCAACCAAACGGTTGCCACTCTGTAGCAATGTGCGTGAATGCTCAACGATCTTAGTGATAGGTCCATCAAACTGATAACAGAGTGCAGAGTCCCTGACAGCATTTACAACAGCATCCTCAGTGTGCCCTTGACAGGATAAGATATCAACTGCAGTCTTGAAGAACATGTGCAAGCTATTCAGTACAACATCTCTTAGGTCATTGCAGCCTACATATCTGAAGCCATCCAACCCAACAATCACTTCCTTGCTCCAATCCAAATCAATATCCTTAGGACTCACATGCTCAGCAATGAATGCTTGTACACTTGACAATGACTGCTCCAGTTTCACACGAATCAAAGATAAATCACCACTGACAGGATTTGCTTGCTTTTGAGCTGCAGTAAAATCTGGACCTAATTTTATGTCACTACTTGTGTCATCTCTTTCTCCAACATGTGAACGGTATGGGTCGCTGCAATTGCCAGCAGCACCCATTGCCAGGGTATGCTTATCTGGCAAAAACCACTGAATAAGGAGAATACAACCAAGAATACAATGAAGCAAGGGAGTAACTTGTAACTACCTGAAGGACTGAACTGTTAGAACAGTTAGAAGTTGAAAGCAAGAGAGTAACACTACCTGAGGAATGAATTGCGAGAATAATTAACGGTAATGACACTTAGATATGACAATTAATGTGCACACATGTGGAGCAACAAAGTCACATAATTTATTAGTTGATATAACAATAATGTCCATTTCCTTCAATATTAATTTCAGGTGTAAGACAAAACTAAAAAACAACGACATTAAGACATGGTTGTACCAAGCAAATGGGGAACTCTGTTGCATGAAACTGTCTAGCGCATTGACAAGCACAGTTCCCAGATGCAAGATGAAAAAAGGTAGGAAATTGAGCTCTTAAGGAAGCCATCAACCAAAAGGAAACAGCATCTGTGTATGAAGTGAGTAATACCCATACTGAACCAAACTAAAAACTAGGGCTGCTATCTACAAAAACCATTTCTTATACTGACAGGAGCAGAGCAGTCATGCATAAGACCCATGGAGGCACCCAGCAGGAGAGTGTAATGTAACAACATAATTAAGAAATAGTGCTGATTAAATATTCGTATAAGCAGTTAACTACAAAAAGCAAATGAATATGCAATGCGAAATTCATCACTGTGCAAATTGAGATTACCGTGACAGATGCAGACAACTTGAAGGCAAAGGTAACACAACCTAACAGGAGTTACAACTGATTCCAGGTGAAACAAGCATGATCAGCACAACGCCCAAACCAGCAGCAACGAAGTAAGAGTGTTCCTTCGCAGCTAAGAGATTAATCTAAATACACACATTTCTACAAAACCTATAATGGCGGAACCCTTACGGAACCGAAAATTGGAGCGCAGTGGCGGACCTAACGCTGGGCATGGGCATCCAAAAAACAATTTCTACCAGCTCGCGGAGGAAAATCTAGGTTTGATTGCTCGGAGAAGAAGATAAGGGAGCCATTCATCTCCCAGAACAAGCGATTCTTATCTTAGAAAGGGAAAAAAAATCACGCCCAACGAACGAGAAGAGGGGAAAACAAGGGGGGGCCGTGAAGTTGGGTTCCGCCCGGAGAAAAACGAAATCGAAACCCCCCCTCCCGACGAAATGCAGGTTGGGGAAAAGGAGGGAGAGGAGGAGGAGGAACGGCGCCGCGGCTCACCTGCGAGGCTCCAGCCGCGAGGGTTTGGGGTTTCCGCCGGCGCTGCGAGAGGAGAGGGTGGTGGGTTTTTGCTGTTTCGAGGGGAGACGAGACGACAGCCGAGGAGCGTTAATTGCTCTCTTCTTCTCTTCTACTAAACCCTCAGTCTCGTGGAGTCGCGGCGGTGGTGGCGTGGCGCGGAAGACGTGGGTGGGCTGTGGCCTTCGGCGCCGTACCGGGTGCCGCGGGTGTGCCTCACGCTGACGGGTGGCCCCTGCCTTCTGGAGTGCCGGGTGTTTTTTTTTTTTCTGTCAGAGCAGGGAGCCATGGATGGAATTATTTGAAAATGTTCATGAATGAAGAATTATAAATATAAATGCGCTCAAAATCACTTTAGAATGTGTTTCCATCTTTGAGAATCTCAAAAGTGTTTTTTAAACTACAAATACGTTTTTAGAACATTGACAATGGCATTGTTTTTTTATATAGAGAGAGCTTGTGGACCGTTGATCTAGTCACTAAATCAACAGTTTGGATTGCTTCGTGGGATGGATAAAAAGAAAAACCCTAGCTTCCATTCTTTGTAAGAGTTGCTGCTATGAGAAAGGAGAATGTGGAACACAATCCACAACGTGACAGAAGAGAAGAAGAAGGAAAAGCAAATCTGTCTAGATTTGTTGGCTCTGAACGATCATCTATAAGTCAATGATTAGAGGCTCAAATATGGTTGAATTGACACCAAACTTGGTGAGCTCCTCCTCGCTTAAAGTACTTCAATGGGTTTTGTCAATTCGGATCACTATTGTTTCATAAAGAGTAGTTTGGTAGATAATTTGTTTGGGTGGTCAAACGGTATCCAATTGAGTTTAAATTTGGTCAGTGGTCAGGGTACTCATGGATCTACATGCCTACCAAAATTCGTGCACATTGGAGCTGTAGTTTATGAGATATGAATTGATTGCCAAAATATGTGACTTCTCTTTTGACTGTTGTTATTCCTCTTATTAGAAGGTTATGGTCGTAGTTGTTTCTAAGTTTGTGACTTGGTGAATGTGTTGCCACTGGTGTTACTAGATGCTCTAGAGAAGACTCTTTGTAATCATTGTTGATCATAGTGAAAGCTTGGAGTGAACCAATTGGTCCTATGATTTTTATTACTCCTCGCCTTAAGGAGGTTTTCCACGTAACTCACTATGTTTATTATGCATGTGATTGCTCATATGATGGTAGATATTCTCCTCATGGTTCATCAGAAGACGAGGGATTAGTTATGCATTTTGCCCCTTTACCCAACAAACAAATCAGCTATCCATCAGAGACGGTTCCTTCCTTGCAACATAGTTACTCTATATGTATCTGCCCTTGGGATCCAAGGGTCACTCCAAATGCGAATTTGAATTCACCGACTAGCCAAATAATACCTTCCTTTAGTAAATCCAAGAAAAGCTTTATGGATTGCTGAAAGGTCCTAATATGGCTAGAGGGGGGGTGAATAGCCTATTTAAAAATTCTACAAACTCACGAGAGCAAGAGGTTAGTGAATAACAAAGCGAAGCTTTTTTGCTCTAGCTCTAATGGGGTGTTTGCAAGCCACCTATCCAACAATTCTAGTTGATATAATCACTAGGCACACAAGAGCTATGTCACTACTTACACTAGAAAGCTACCTAAAGTTTCTATACAAGTAAGTAAGCTACTCTAGTTTGCGGGAATGTAAAAGAGATGGTTTGAACTTTATACCGCCGCGTAGAGGGGATGAACCAATCAATAATATGAAGTCCAAACACCGGGAGAAATCCAATGAACAATGACAATGGAGACACACAATTTTTCTCCCGAGGTTCACGTGCTTGCCGGCACGCTACGTCCCCGTTGTGTCGACCAACACTTGGTGGTTCGGTGGCTAAGAGGTGTAGCATGAACCTCGTCCTCACTAGGACACCACAAGAACCTACCCACAAGTGAGGTAACTCAATGACACGAGCAATCCACTAGAGTTACCTTTTGGCTCTCCGCCGGGGAAGGTACAAGACCCCTCACAATCACCAGGAGATGGCCACGAACAATCACCAACTCGTGCCAATCCTCCTCCGCTGCTCCAAGCCGTCTAGGTGGCGGCAACCACCAAGAGTAACAAGAAAACCGCAGCTAGAACGATTCCCAAGCGCCACTAGATGCAATCACTCAAGCAAATGCACTTGGAATCACTCCCAATCTCACAAAGATGTGTAATCTATGAAGGAGATGAATGGGAGGTGTATGCTTAGGCTCACAAGGAAGTCAAGTATGTTAGAATACCAAGAGAGTGAGCCCTAAGCCGGCCAACAACTATTTATAGACCCCTCAAGCAAATAGAGCCGTTGGCTCTTTCACTGGGCGAAATACGGGGTCACCGGACGCTCAACACCAGCGTCCGGTGCTCCAACGTCAACCACGTGTCAGAGTCTAACGGTAACCTGCAGCGCACCGGACGCTGAGCAGGTTCCGGTGCACACCGGACCCATGCGCAGAGAGCTCGGCAAACTCGTAGGGTCACCGGACGCAAGCCACCGGACGCACCCTGAGCGTCCGGTGCTCACCGGATTCACACCCAGAGAGGTTTGCAAAACGCGCGGACACCGGACTTAGACCACCGGACGCTCCAGCTTGCGTCCGGTGCCTGGCGTCCGGTGCCTAACCCTAGCTGAGCCAGGCAGCCTGCACACCGGACGCTCAGACACAGCGTCCGGTGAGTGTTCCTCAGCGAGAAACACTCCCGCGACTTCTCCAAATTTCCCACCGGCGCAAAGGAAAATATGCACTTCATTTTCTCGAAAAGCGCCGAATCCCGCCTCGCAAGCTCGGTGGGAGGGAGAGAGGAACCCATCCTCTCTCTACTCTTCAAACTCCACCTTCTCAAAGTGTACCAACACCACAACGTGTGTACCAACAAGTGTGCACGTGTGTTAGCATTTTCACAAACATTTTCTTCGAAGGAGTTAAGTTAGCTCACTAGGTTCTAAATGCATGCACATGAACAATGACACCTAGTGGCACTTGATAACCGCTTAGCCAAAAAATTCCCCTCTTTATAGTACAGCTATCTATCCTAAATGTGATCACACCCTCTATGGTGTCTTGATCACCAAAACCAAAACCCTAAGCAATACCTTCGCCTTGATCTCCATAGAGTTTTGTTTTTCTCTTTCTTCTTTTCCAAGTTGAGCACTCGATCATCTTGTGGTCATCACCATCATCACCATGATCATCACTTGCTCCATCACTTGGCATGTACCAACCTCATTAAGTCTACACACACTTATTATGGAGGTTAGTACTAGGGTTTCATCAATTATCCAAAACCAAACTAGGGCTTTCAATCTCCCCCTTTTTGGTAATTGATGACAACCCTTTTTACAAAGATTTTCAATAAAATTTTCTTGGATTCATGTTACTTGCCCAAGCATTTTACCATGTGCAAAGGTTATGGACAAGTTTCACAAACCCAAATTTGGTAGCAATTGCTCCCCCTACATATGTGCTAAGAGTTTGGATTAGAGAGCTTGCACATATGCTTGAATAGGAAATATAGGAGTCAATTTCTACCAAATGATGCTAAGGTGTAAAGAATGGACCTTTGAAGCATGATACCAATCGGAGTTGCCAATATACACCATCCTTAGCACCATTAGTAACTAGCCATTCACAAAACTAGAACACCTCGTGAGATCAACATTATAAACAAGGTTCTAGTACCACTTATGAAACAAACTATAGTCTAGTTACACTACCTATGCATGCTGGTTCTTCATTTCATCAATCAACCCTACAACTAGCATACACCACACAAGCAAGATATCGGAGAGAAAGCTTCTAAAGCTAATGCTAATGCAAGCAAACATATGTGATGCACATTCAAATGCAACATACAGGTTTATGAGCTTGCTCCCCCTACTTGTGTGCTTCAAAATTTTAATTGATCCCCTTCTTTTATCATGTTACTCCCATATCTTAAATCTTTGGGAAATTCTCTCCCCCTTTGTCATCAAAGACCACAAAAGGTGAGCTCAAATTTTAGAAAGGTTAGTGTGAAACCATGTGAAGTGAGATCATTTTACCAAATTGGTCCAATCTAGATTACTTGCCTAAGATATTTAACTCGGTTTGATCCAAGGACAAGCTTCTTCACACCTCCAAATGAGGGTTATCTTGTACCATGTTGAGTTAAACACTTATAGCTCATATTCTAGATCAAACACTAGGATTGTAAGCCCACAAACATGTCATATGCTACCACTAGATTAAGTCAAGCATAGAAGCAATAGTGGTACCATACAAGCATCAAGTTCATTTGATTTTCATGAATGAGCCTAAGACATGTAAGGAATGACTAGACGCACTAAACAAGTCCTTAGCAAAGATGGATGACATGTCAAACAATTTTACCTTGCTTTGCTTGAAGGAGAGGCATGTCATATAATGGGGGTGCATCAACACATATTTGAAAAGTCAAGTATGTTCAATTCATTCCTTAGCTTGCAAAACCTCTTCTCATCAAGTGGCTTGGTGAATATATCGGCAAGTTGATCATCGGTGCCTATACTCTCAATGCAAATGTCCCCTTTTTGTTGGTGATCTCTTATGAAGTGATGGCGGACATCTATGTGCTTTGTTCTTGAGTGTTGAACTGGATTGTTGGTGAGCTTCACGGCACTTTCATTGTCACATAGCAATGGCACTTCTTTGAAATTGATTCCAAAGTCCTTCAGTGTTGCCTTCATCCATAGGATTTGTGCACAACAACTACCGGCCGCAATGTACTCCGCTTCGGCGGTTGATAGTGCAACACTATTTTGCTTCTTGGATGACCATGAGACAAGTGATCTTCCCAATAGTTGACATGTGCCCGATGTGCTTCTTCTTTCAACTTTGCATCCCGCATAGTCCGAATCGGAATATCCAACAAGTTCAAACTTTGCACCTTTGGGATACCACAAACCAACATTTTGTGTAACACTCTCGTGTTAAGCGAACTAAAACATGACATGTCATCATGAGCATTGCATAATAGGTTGTTAAGTAAACCTTGATGCATTAACTTAAAATAAGTTTAAAATTTGGATGAATGTGTTTAGGAAGTAAAGTGTGTTTATTTTATGTATGGATGCTTGTTTTGGAGTTTAAAAACCCTGGGTGAAAGTTTTTCCGAAAGACTTAAGGGGGGGGAACCCTAGTTTTCAAAACCCTAGATTTGTCCCCTTTTGTGTAATTTAAAAACTAAGCAAAATTTGAAGTTGAGTTCAAAAGCAAAGTTGTAGATCTTGTCAAGATGTACAACTTTGGTGTTTTGAGTTTTTGAAGTTTCAGTACAAAATTCAAAGTAATTTTGAAAATACAGATTTCCGGAAAGTGTCCCCTTTTCAAACTTAAATCTCCAATTCAAAATCTGTTTGGAATTTTGAAAATTTGTCAACATGAAAGTTGTAGAGCTTGAAAAGTGGAACAACTTTCATGTTAGGAGTTTTTCAAGTTATTGTGTAAAATCAAAAGTAATTTCTGAAATTCTGTTTTGCCCCAATTCGAAAATTTGGAATTAAACTTGAATTTCAAACTGTTTGGCTCAAATTCATCCCTTTCCATTTCAAATCTGTCTTTGGTCTTTAAAGATGTTTTGTAGCTCACAAAATTTTGTACAACTTTTATTTTGGTGAACTTTTGACTTTAGTCCAAACTTTGGCTGGTTTTCACAAAAGACAAAAAAAGGGGGGGAAGGATAGAGTCGGCAACAGTGGCCGATGTGGACCTCGGTGACCTGTCCACCGCGGCCGCCGCCCGTGAAGCGCCGCCTGCGAGCGTGAGGGCACGCAGCTGCTTGGCTGCCAGAGTCGCAGGGCGACGTGGGCGCTCGGGGCTCGCTCTTCCCTCCACTTGAGCACCAACGTGGACGACGCCGATCTTTTTCACCGATCACGGCCGAAGGAGCCCGAAACTTTCTCCTTAAAATTGACCGTGCTCGATCCTCCTCTCATCAAATTGAGCCATCCACGATGTTCGCCACCTTCTTGCGAACCCAACGCACCCCCAAGCTCGCTGCATAACTCACTCCAGCGCCGGAAATTCGCTTTCTTCTCCAAATCCGACCGAGCGCCGCCGTGATCGAGCTCCACCGTGGCCAGCATCACTCCGACGCTCTCCACTGCTTCTCCTTGCTCCTTTGAAGTCTTGGTGAGCCCCTTAAGCTCGTGCGCCCTTTAGTTTACTTTCTATCCGTTTGCAGTGGCCGGTGTTCGCACCGTTAGCCGTGTCGTCCGCCATGGACGCAGGCAAGGGGAGTAGGAGAGAGTAGCTTGCGCTTTGTATACCTTGGTAGATGCGCAAGGGACCGGAGATGCTAACCCACCCCACCGCGGGAGCCAGGAGCTTACCGGCGCGGAACCGGAGCTCATCGGAGCGACCGGCGAGAGGTGGAAGACGCCTCTGACGGGCGGGACCCGCCCGTCAGTGGCCGCGTGAGGAGGAGCACGCGCAGTTCGCGCGGGAGAACAGCGCGCGGGCCAACTTGGGCCGTGTCCAGGCAGGCCGGCCTGCGGCCCAGTTTCCGGGCCGTCCACTGTGCAGTGCTGTTTTCTTTTTCTTTTATGCAATTTATAATATATATGTTTGAAATTATGCTATAAATTGTATAATGATTCAAAAATCATGGAAATAATTGTGTAGGTTCCAGATGATGTAAAGAGTGGAGGAAAAATGTTAAATTTTGTTTTATGATAGTTTGCATATATCTTTAAATTGTCTTTGTTTATTAATGAATAAACATTCCATGATTTTTAGTAAATTATAGGTATATCCAAAAATCATGAAATTTAATATGTGAGCTTGTGTTACTGTTATTTAGCTTTATGGTTAATTTCAGCTCTGTTTGATAAAGTATGCTCTGTCTCTTAATAAAGCTATTTAAAAATAATTATAAAACAAATAGAAGTAATTAATCCCTTTAGGATTTGGGTGATATTTTGGATTGTTTGACAACCATGGTTACTTAGCATGATATGCTCCCTGGTTATGGTTTATTTTCATATAAATAATTTTTATGATATGATAGATTCATTTTATTGCTTAATAAAGATGATAAAACTTGTTTAGAAATAATCCATGTTTTTGGGTAGCTAAGTTAGTTGTTTCTATACCGTGAAGGTAAATTGTACTCGAGATAATCATAGTTTGTTGTTTCTATCCAAGATCATGTAATTTGTCTTTATCATATCTTGAATATATCATAATCATGCATATGCACTTTTACGTATAGAATACGCTCCGGAAGAATCTGATCCCCAGTGGGTTTCTTCCGAGTTTGTGGATCCTTCGAGAGTAGTTGAGTTTCCGAACGTCCCCTCGGATCAAGGCAAGCCCCGGACATTAAACCCTACCCTTGTATTTTCATAAAGTTATTTATATCACTTGAGTTAATATGATGCATTAGGTGAATAGGAGTTGAGTGAATCCTATTTGCTGCATTATCTACCTTGATGATTTCCATATTAACCTTGGTACTTGCTTTATGAAAATGCTTAGTATGCTTAGCCCTGCTTATTAGATAAGTTTTCAAATGAAAGAGTTTGAAGGGTTGTTGTGGAATACTCTTATAGTTAATAATGTTCAATTTGAGACCGGTCGGTGGACTTGCTTTAAGAATGGAGTCTTAAAGTAGTGTCTCCAACTGAGTCGATTAAGGACCGTACCGTTGATTGGCCTGTTGTGATTGAGACCTTTGAGTACAGCCCACATGCGCTGGTAAGCCTTACCTATAGCTATTCCGATACTTGAGAACGGCTAACCGCGTACTGGGAGTGGAAAGATGGCGAGAGCAGCGTGTACCCACCTTACGGATCTGAGATGACCGGGAAACATCTAGATTGGCTGTAGGATGGTGGTGTACTGTACTCTCGGGTGACGCTGGACCCGTTCTTGTATGGGAGGATCTATAGAAAAGGTTGACATATGCAAGATTAAGTTCTACATATGTCGTGTGGTACTGAATCCCCAGCTGGGTTTAATCGATTCGAATCGCCGTGTTTCCTCGGATATGGAGCCTCAATCCTCACCCCATCATCGTAGTAATAAGTGAATCTTTGGTATAAGGAAGAGGTGTTTTGCTTATGAAAGTTGGATAATCATCTTGGCTAGCTATAAGTGATAATCTTGAGTTAAAACTTGAAAGTAGGCTTCACTCTTAGTAAGCTTTTATGCAAAAGAAATACTTGATCTTGATAAAGCTTTACCTTGAATTCCTAAAGCCTGCATACCTGAGTGTTCACCTCTTTTATAGTCGGTTAAGTCTTGTGGAGTACTTTTGTACTCAGGGTTTCTTAACCCATGTTGCAGGTGAGTCTGTTGATAATCCTTTTGATGGTCATGGTTACTTTATTCTTGTGGAGGAAAGTGACGATGAGGTTTCTGATGTGTGACCTTGGGCAAGTAAAAACATGTTGTGTGATCTATGGTTTATGTAATATAAAGTTCCGAAGCTTTTATGTATCAAAAACTTATGGTTTGTAAACTATGAACTTAAGTTTCCATCTATGTTATGTAACCTTTCCGCTTTTACTCTGATTTATCTTATCTATGGAATGTTGTAATACTGTGATGCTTGATGAGGGAATTCCTGAAAAGAAAGTTAAGTGGATGATTCGGGTTTCCCGAGGACACCCGACAGACTTCTTGAGTCATTTGGAACTCGTGCACGTCGATCAGAAGTCTTTGGGACAATGATGTGTGCATGTGGGCCACTTAATTCAGGAGGTTCTGCCACAGCTGGTATCAGAGCCAGGTTTCCCTTAGAAAGTATAACAGTATTCAATTTGGAAAACTTCAAAAGCTTTTGAGTCAAACCAAATTTCAAATTAGTTTGAGTCCAGATTGCTTCTAAGCTTGTCTTATGCTTCTAACTTGTCTCAGTTCATTCTTTAGACTTATCCTTCTATCTAAATGGATATGTTCTTAGTATAATTATGGTGATATTTATATACCAGGAACGATGCTTATAAGGTTATAATATTGCCCTATTTATGAAAAGAACGATTATGCACTTTTATATCAAGTGACTAATTTAAAGACATTTACTTGGTTGATGTATGCTTTGTTCGTAAGTACGCTTCATGCATCATTAATGATAACATGTAATTAACTTTCCTCCTTAAAGTTGTTAATAACTAGGGGTAATATGTCCATCTATTTGTAAAACTCTATCCTTTAACCTTGGAACATATATAGTTCTAATATTCAAAATAAAAATATTTTGGCAGATGGCTCGTACCCGCCTAACCGCTCGCAAGTCCACCGGAGGTCGTGTCCCTAGGCACCAGTTGGCATCAAGGGATCCGCCACCCTCCGATAGCAGCGACAGCAGCTCTGACAACTCCAGTGATGGAAACGGGAGTGACACCAGCGGAGGTCCTCCTTCGCCAAGGACCTACAGGCTTATGAAGAATGATCTGCGCCTGATGCTCACTGACAACATCAATATGGAGGTTCAGCTGTACCATATGGCAGGGTATGTGGTCACTCTTGAGGCCTATGCCAACACCCTCCATGAGGAAGTGCACCAGCTGCAGGATGCCCTCAATCCACCCGAGGCTCCTGAAGCAGCAGAGGAAGGACCAGTTGTCATCCAAGTGGATAGTGATACTTCTGAGGATGAAGCAGAGGAGCCAGGAACTCCCACTCCAGATGAGGGTGTTACCACCAGTGAGTCGGAGATGGATGACGACTAGGTGTTGAGAAGGCAAGAAGTATGACCGAGTGTGATCTTCTGACTTTGTAACTTAGTTAGTCAGAAAACCTCTAGTATGGAAAGTGTGTAAGATAGTGGTTTCGGAAGTCCTGCCCGGGAGCGGACTTGTATGATAAATAAGATGAACTGTTTGTGCTATGTAAGCCATGATGTATGATGTTTAAGTAAGTATGTTAATCGAAGTGTGATGTGTTTTTAAACAGATGTCTGCTAACAACCATGGAGCTAGTTCTTCCCAGGGTGGGGATGATTTTCCTAATGCACCACCAGTTCCACCCTCTTTGGCTGATGCAATTGCAGCATTGGTCAATGCAACAACTCTGTTAGCACAAAACCAGAATGTTGGTCAGCGTGGCCGTGGTCGCCATAACCGAGAGGAAACCACATATGTTGACTTCACAGATACTCGTCCCCCAGTTTTCACAAAGGCTGATGAACCTCTTGAAGCTGAGGATTGGCTTCGTACTATGGAGCAAAAGTTCAGTCTCATCAACTGTACTGAAACCCAGAAGCCAGCTTTCGCCGCTCAGCAGCTGAGAGGAGCAGCAGGAGTTTGGTGGGAAAACTTACTGGCTGTTCAACCAGCCCGCCACCGGATCACTTGGGGAGAATTCAAAGAAGCCTTCAGGGCTCATTACATTCCCAAGGGAGTTATGAAAATGAAGCTCGAAGAGTTCTTAGCTCTCCGTCAGGGGGATGACTCAGTTATACAGTATATTGGAAAGTTTAATCATCTGTCCCAATATGCAATTGAGCAAGTCAACACTGATGAAAAGAAGAAGGATTGTTTCATGAGAGGCTTGAATACAAAGCTTCAACTGATGATGGCATCATGTGGCAATATATCTTATCATGAGGCAGTGAACATTGCTATTTCCAGTGAAGAAAAGAACCGCAAACATAAGGAGGCTAAGAAGAAGAAGGGGTTTGTCTCAGGGTCTGGATCATCTGGCGGCAACAAGAAGCGTCAGAGGCTTGTATATCATCCAGCTCAACAGTTCCGACCATCTTATCGTCCTTCTTATCAGCCACCTCAGCAGCAGAATATGCAGAGGAATTTTGCAAGGCCGCCAATGCCATTCAATGTTCAACGTCAGCCAAATGTTCCTGCCATTCGTCCGCCAATGCCACAAGCTGCAAACAACCCTTGTTACAATTGTGGGAAGAGTGGACATTTTTCTCGTGAATGTCCATATCCAAGGCAAAATATTCCAAATGTCAATGCACCAAGACCAATTGGAAATCAGCAAGCAAATCAGAACAAGAGTCATGCCCAGAATCAGCAGAAGGGTAAGGGTATTCAGAAAACAGGAAGGGTTTTCCATACTCAAGTTGAAGCTATACCTGAGGGAGAACCAGTGATGCTTGGTATGTTCCCTGTTGCCCAACACCCAGCACTTACACTTTTTGATTCTGGAGCATCACATACTTTCATGAATAGAGCATTTGCGGAAAAGCATAATATACCTATTGGTGCAACCAAAGATGAGTTCTTTATACAGTCACCTGGGGGTCGACTATGCACTAAGGAAATGGTACATCAGGTACCAATAGACTTGGGTGGATATATATTTCCAACATCCATGATAGTGTTAAAAGATCCAAGTATAGATGTGATCTTGGGTATGAACTGGATGAGCCAGAGAGGTGCAGTTATAGACACCTTAAATAGAACCATCAAGGTCAACTTACCTAATAGCAAGTCTCAACTTCTTATCCATCTTCCTACCCTTAAGAGAGCAGTTGAGCAAGTGTGTGCTATCTCTGTTAAGGAAATCAAGGATATTCCAGTGGTCTGTGAGTTTCCTGATGTGTTTCCAGAAGATTTACCTGGTCTGCCACCTGATCGTGATGTGGAGTTTGAAATAGAGCTCAAGCCAGGGACAGCACCAATATCTAGAAGAGCTTATAGAATGCCACCAAAAGAATTAGCAGAATTGAAAACTCAGTTGCAAGAATTGATGGATAAAGGTTTCATTCGACCTAGTTCATCACCATGGGGTTGTCCGGCAATCTTTGTGAAGAAAAAGGACAATACCTTGAGGCTATGTGTGGACTATCGTCCTTTGAATGAAGTAACGATCAAGAATAAGTATCCTTTACCCCGTATTGATCTTCTCTTTGATCAACTAACTGGTGCTAAGGTATTTTCAAAAATAGACTTGAGATCTGGGTATCATCAAATTAAGATCAAGCCAAAAGATGTTCCGAAAACAGCATTCACTACCCGATATGGTCTGTATGAATATCTGGTCATGTCTTTTGGTCTGACAAATGCCCCAGCACATTTTATGTATCTGATGAATTCAGTGTTCATGCCAGAGTTGGATAAGTTCGTGGTGGTATTCATTGATGACATTCTCATCTATTCCAAAACTAAAGAAGAGCATGAAGAGCATCTCAGAATAGTGTTAACTCGCCTGAGAGAACATCAATTATATGCTAAGTTTAGCAAGTGTGAATTCTGGATAGATGAAGTTCAATTTTTGGGTCATGTCCTGTCAGCTGAAGGTGTTGCAGTAGATCCAAGCAAAGTTCAGGAAGTTCTGGACTGGAAATCACCAATTTCAGTACATCAAGTTCGGAGTTTCTTAGGATTAGCGGGGTATTATCGCAGGTTTATCCCTGACTTCTCCAAGATCTCTAAACCAATGACAACACTGCTAAAGAATGATACCAAGTTTGTGTGGTCATCCGAGTGTGAAGAAGCTTTTCGGACCTTGAAAAAGTTGTTGACCACTGCACCAGTACTAGCTCAACCTGATATTGAAAAATCTTTTGATGTGTATTGTGATGCTTCAGGCAAAGGCATTGGGTGTGTACTAATGCAAGAAGGCAGAGTCATTGCATATGCTTCACGACAACTTAAGCGTCATGAAGAGCATTATCCAACTCATGATCTAGAGTTGGCAGCTGTAGTCCATGCTCTGAAGATTTGGCGACACTATCTGCTGGGTAATACTTGTCACATATATACTGACCATAAGAGTTTGAAATACATCTTTACTCAGTCAGAGTTGAATATGCGCCAGAGAAGATGGTTAGAACTGATAAAAGATTATGATATTGAAGTACACTATCACCCAGGCAAAGCCAATGTAGTGGCAGATGCACTCAGTCGAAAGAGTCATTGCAATTGTCTGGAAGTCAAGCCTATAGAACTTACCTTGTGTTATGAATTTGAGAAGTTAAGTCTTGAAATAATTCCACAAGGGAGTTTGCCAAATATTACAGTTCAGTCATCCATCAAAGATCAGATTATTACAGCCCAGCAAGAAAATAAGGGTATAATCTTTTTGAAAAGAAAGGTTCAGTCTGAACCAAATTCCAAGTTCAGGATAGATGAGGCTGGGGTAATTTGGTTCAAGGATCGTTTAGTGGTTCCAAAAGTTCCTGAACTTAGAAAACAAATTCTTGATGAAGCTCATGCAACAAGGTTGTCAATCCATCCAGGCAGTAATAAGATGTATCATGATTTGAAACAAAGATTCTGGTGGACTAAGATGAAGCTTGAAATTGCTAGTTATGTGGCTAGATGTGATACTTGTCAAAAAGTGAAGGCAGTTCATCTTAGGTCTGCTGGAGAATTGCAACCATTGCCAATTCCATCTTGGAAGTGGGATGACATCAGTATGGATTTCATAGTAGGTTTACCCATAACATTGAAAGGGTTTGATTCCATATGGGTCATTGTTGATCGTCTGACCAAATCAGCTCATTTCATTCCCGTAAGAAAGAAGTATCGAGCTTCCATCTATGCTAAGATATACTTTAACAGAATTGTAAGTTTACATGGTATTCCAAAGACTATCGTATCTGATAGAGGGACACAGTTTGTAAATGCTTTCTGGAAACACCTACATAAGTCCTTGGGTACCAAACTTCTACATAGTACAGCTTATCATCCACAGACTGGGGGCCAGACTGAAAGAGTCAACCAAATCCTAGAAGATATGTTAAGATCTTGTGTGCTCAGTTATTCAGAGAAATGGGACGAATGTTTGCCTTTAGCAGAATTCTCTTATAATAATAGTTATCAAGAGAGCATTAAGATGGCACCATTTGAAGCTCTATATGGCAGAAGGTGCAGAACACCCTTGAATTGGTCAGAACCTGGAGAACATAGTCTCTTCGGGGTTGACTTAGTCAAAGAAACCGAAGAAAAAGTCAGGCTCATTCGAGAGAACATGAAGATAGCACAGTCCAGGCAAAAGAGTTATGCTGATAAGAGACGTCGATCTCTTACCTTTGAGGCAGGTGATTATGTATACCTCAAAGTGTCACCTATGAAAGGAGTAACTCGTTTTGGAGTAAAAGGAAAGTTGGCACCTCGATATATAGGTCCATATCAAATCCTTGAAAGATGTGGAAAGGTGGCATATCGTCTAGATTTACCACCACAGTTGTTATCAGTACACAATGTGTTCCATGTCTCTCAATTGAAGAAATGTCTTCGAGTGCCTGATCATATCATTCATGTTGAAGAAATTGAGTTAAAGCCTGATCTGACATATTCAGAGTATCCTATCAAGGTTTTGGATCAAAAAGATCGAGTCACTCGTAGAAGAACTATCAAATACTACAAGGTGCAATGGAATCAACATACTGAAGATGAAGCCACGTGGGAGTCCGAAGAGTTTCTCCTAGAAAGTTTTCCTGAGTTCTTTTCTTCTGTCTTATCCTTGTAATCTATAGTGTTATAATCTACCCCTGTTTTTGTAAAGGTTGGTTTTGGAAGTGCTTGACAAACTTCCTTTTCCATTAGTTAGACTTTAAGGTAAATCTCGGGACGAGATTTCTTTAAGGGGGAAAGAGCTGTAACACTCTCGTGTTAAGCGAACTAAAACATGACATGTCATCATGAGCATTGCATAATAGGTTGTTAAGTAAACCTTGATGCATTAACTTAAAATAAGTTTAAAATTTGGATGAATGTGTTTAGGAAGTAAAGTGTGTTTATTTTATGTATGGATGCTTGTTTTGGAGTTTAAAAACCCTGGGTGAAAGTTTTTCCGAAAGACTTAAGGGGGGGGAACCCTAGTTTTCAAAACCCTAGATTTGTCCCCTTTTGTGTAATTTAAAAACTAAGCAAAATTTGAAGTTGAGTTCAAAAGCAAAGTTGTAGATCTTGTCAAGATGTACAACTTTGGTGTTTTGAGTTTTTGAAGTTTCAGTACAAAATTCAAAGTAATTTTGAAAATACAGATTTCCGGAAAGTGTCCCCTTTTCAAACTTAAATCTCCAATTCAAAATCTGTTTGGAATTTTGAAAATTTGTCAACATGAAAGTTGTAGAGCTTGAAAAGTGGAACAACTTTCATGTTAGGAGTTTTTCAAGTTATTGTGTAAAATCAAAAGTAATTTCTGAAATTCTGTTTTGCCCCAATTCGAAAATTTGGAATTAAACTTGAATTTCAAACTGTTTGGCTCAAATTCATCCCTTTCCATTTCAAATCTGTCTTTGGTCTTTAAAGATGTTTTGTAGCTCACAAAATTTTGTACAACTTTTATTTTGGTGAACTTTTGACTTTAGTCCAAACTTTGGCTGGTTTTCACAAAAGACAAAAAAAGGGGGGGAAGGATAGAGTCGGCAACAGTGGCCGATGTGGACCTCGGTGACCTGTCCACCGCGGCCGCCGCCCGTGAAGCGCCGCCTGCGAGCGTGAGGGCACGCAGCTGCTTGGCTGCCAGAGTCGCAGGGCGACGTGGGCGCTCGGGGCTCGCTCTTCCCTCCACTTGAGCACCAACGTGGACGACGCCGATCTTTTTCACCGATCACGGCCGAAGGAGCCCGAAACTTTCTCCTTAAAATTGACCGTGCTCGATCCTCCTCTCATCAAATTGAGCCATCCACGATGTTCGCCACCTTCTTGCGAACCCAACGCACCCCCAAGCTCGCTGCATAACTCACTCCAGCGCCGGAAATTCGCTTTCTTCTCCAAATCCGACCGAGCGCCGCCGTGATCGAGCTCCACCGTGGCCAGCATCACTCCGACGCTCTCCACTGCTTCTCCTTGCTCCTTTGAAGTCTTGGTGAGCCCCTTAAGCTCGTGCGCCCTTTAGTTTACTTTCTATCCGTTTGCAGTGGCCGGTGTTCGCACCGTTAGCCGTGTCGTCCGCCATGGACGCAGGCAAGGGGAGTAGGAGAGAGTAGCTTGCGCTTTGTATACCTTGGTAGATGCGCAAGGGACCGGAGATGCTAACCCACCCCACCGCGGGAGCCAGGAGCTTACCGGCGCGGAACCGGAGCTCATCGGAGCGACCGGCGAGAGGTGGAAGACGCCTCTGACGGGCGGGACCCGCCCGTCAGTGGCCGCGTGAGGAGGAGCACGCGCAGTTCGCGCGGGAGAACAGCGCGCGGGCCAACTTGGGCCGTGTCCAGGCAGGCCGGCCTGCGGCCCAGTTTCTGGGCCGTCCACTGTGCAGTGCTGTTTTCTTTTTCTTTTATGCAATTTATAATATATATGTTTGAAATTATGCTATAAATTGTATAATGATTCAAAAATCATGGAAATAATTGTGTAGGTTCCAGATGATGTAAAGAGTGGAGGAAAAATGTTAAATTTTGTTTTATGATAGTTTGCATATATCTTTAAATTGTCTTTGTTTATTAATGAATAAACATTCCATGATTTTTAGTAAATTATAGGTATATCCAAAAATCATGAAATTTAATATGTGAGCTTGTGTTACTGTTATTTAGCTTTATGGTTAATTTCAGCTCTGTTTGATAAAGTATGCTCTGTCTCTTAATAAAGCTATTTAAAAATAATTATAAAACAAATAGAAGTAATTAATCCCTTTAGGATTTGGGTGATATTTTGGATTGTTTGACAACCATGGTTACTTAGCATGATATGCTCCCTGGTTATGGTTTATTTTCATATAAATAATTTTTATGATATGATAGATTCATTTTATTGCTTAATAAAGATGATAAAACTTGTTTAGAAATAATCCATGTTTTTGGGTAGCTAAGTTAGTTGTTTCTATACCGTGAAGGTAAATTGTACTCGAGATAATCATAGTTTGTTGTTTCTATCCAAGATCATGTAATTTGTCTTTATCATATCTTGAATATATCATAATCATGCATATGCACTTTTACGTATAGAATACGCTCCGGAAGAATCTGATCCCCAGTGGGTTTCTTCCGAGTTTGTGGATCCTTCGAGAGTAGTTGAGTTTCCGAACGTCCCCTCCGATCAAGGCAAGCCCCGGACATTAAACCCTACCCTTGTATTTTCATAAAGTTATTTATATCACTTGAGTTAATATGATGCATTAGGTGAATAGGAGTTGAGTGAATCCTATTTGCTGCATTATCTACCTTGATGATTTCCATATTAACCTTGGTACTTGCTTTATGAAAATGCTTAGTATGCTTAGCCCTGCTTATTAGATAAGTTTTCAAATGAAAGAGTTTGAAGGGTTGTTGTGGAATACTCTTATAGTTAATAATGTTCAATTTGAGACCGGTCGGTGGACTTGCTTTAAGAATGGAGTCTTAAAGTAGTGTCTCCAACTGAGTCGATTAAGGACCGTACCGTTGATTGGCCTGTTGTGATTGAGACCTTTGAGTACAGCCCACATGCGCTGGTAAGCCTTACCTATAGCTATTCCGATACTTGAGAACGGCTAACCGCGTACTGGGAGTGGAAAGATGGCGAGAGCAGCGTGTACCCACCTTACGGATCTGAGATGACCGGGAAACATCTAGATTGGCTGTAGGATGGTGGTGTACTGTACTCTCGGGTGACGCTGGACCCGTTCTTGTATGGGAGGATCTATAGAAAAGGTTGACATATGCAAGATTAAGTTCTACATATGTCGTGTGGTACTGAATCCCCAGCTGGGTTTAATCGATTCGAATCGCCGTGTTTCCTCGGATATGGAGCCTCAATCCTCACCCCATCATCGTAGTAATAAGTGAATCTTTGGTATAAGGAAGAGGTGTTTTGCTTATGAAAGTTGGATAATCATCTTGGCTAGCTATAAGTGATAATCTTGAGTTAAAACTTGAAAGTAGGCTTCACTCTTAGTAAGCTTTTATGCAAAAGAAATACTTGATCTTGATAAAGCTTTACCTTGAATTCCTAAAGCCTGCATACCTGAGTGTTCACCTCTTTTATAGTCGGTTAAGTCTTGTGGAGTACTTTTGTACTCAGGGTTTCTTAACCCATGTTGCAGGTGAGTCTGTTGATAATCCTTTTGATGGTCATGGTTACTTTATTCTTGTGGAGGAAAGTGACGATGAGGTTTCTGATGTGTGACCTTGGGCAAGTAAAAACATGTTGTGTGATCTATGGTTTATGTAATATAAAGTTCCGAAGCTTTTATGTATCAAAAACTTATGGTTTGTAAACTATGAACTTAAGTTTCCATCTATGTTATGTAACCTTTCCGCTTTTACTCTGATTTATCTTATCTATGGAATGTTGTAATACTGTGATGCTTGATGAGGGAATTCCTGAAAAGAAAGTTAAGTGGATGATTCGGGTTTCCCGAGGACACCCAACAGACTTCTTGAGTCATTTGGAACTCGTGCACGTCGATCAGAAGTCTTTGGGACAATGATGTGTGCATGTGGGCCACTTAATTCAGGAGGTTCTGCCACATTTTGTGTATGCTTCAAGTACCTCAATATTCTCTTTGTTGCTTTCAAATGACTTTCTCTTGGTGAGGCTTGGAATCTTGCACACATACATACACTAAACATGACATCCGGTCTTGATGCGGTCACATAGAGTAGGCTTCCAATCATAGACCGATATAACTTTTGATCCACCATATTTCCACTTGTGTCACTATCTAGGCTTCCATTTGTTCCTATTGGAGTGCTAATTGATTTTGCATCATCCATACCAAACATCTTGAGCATGTCTTTTATGTACTTGCCTTGACTCACAAATGTGCCATTCTTCAATTGCTTAATTTGAAGACCAAGGAAGTAACTAAGCTCTCCAATCATTGACATCTCAAATTCATTAGCCATCATGTTGCCAAACTCTTCACAAAATTCTTGATTGGTTGATCCAAATATGATATCATCAACATATATTTGCAACACAAACAAGTCCTTGCCAATCTTCTTGGTGAAGAGAGTGGTGTCAACCTTACCCATCTTGAAACCTTTAGAGAGTAAGAAGTCTCTCAATCTCTCATACCATGCTCTTGGTGCTTGCTTCAAACCATACAATGCCTTTCTAAGCTTGTAAACATGGTTGGGTTTCTTGTCATCTTCAAAACCGGGAGGTTGCTCAACATAGACTTCTTCATTGATATAGCCATTGAGAAATGCACTCTTGACATCCATTTGGTATAGCTTGATGTTATGAGCACAAGCATAGGCCAACAAGATCCTAATTGCTTCCAATCTTGCAACCGGGGCATATGTTTCACCAAAGTCAAGACCTTCAACTTGAGTATAGCCTTGTGCTACCAATCTTGCTTTGTTCCTTACAACTATCCCATCTTGATCTTGTTTGTTGCGAAAGACCCATCTAGTACCAATGACATTATGATCACTAGGCCTCTCAACTAATTCCCATACTTGATTTCTCTTGAAATTGTTAAGCTCTTCATGCATAGCATTGACCCAATCAACATCTCTCAATGCTTCATCAATCTTCTTTGGCTCAATGTGAGACACAAAGGAGAAATGCTCACAAAATGATGCTAATCTTGATCTAGTTTGCACTCCTCTTTGAATGTCACCTATGATATGATCCAATGGATGATCTCTTGCAATATTTGTTGGTTGGAGTATTTGCACTTGATTGCTTGCACTTGGTTGATCATGAGATGATGTACTAGCTTGTTGATCTTGCACTTGTGTACCACTTGTACTAGCTTGATTTTGATCATGAGAACCACTAGCTTGCACATTAGAGGTAGGAAGCACTTGATCTTTATCATCTTCAACATCAATCACCTCTCTAGGCCTTAAATCACCAATGTCCATATTCTTCATTGCATCAGCCAATTGAGTGCCTCTCACATCATCTAGATTCTCTTCTTCCTCTTGAGAGCCATTGGTTTCATCAAACTCAACATCATGCACCTCCTCAAGAGTACCATTAGCCAAATTCCACACTAGAATCCTTCATCACATTTCTTTTCAAATTTACTCAATCTAGTGCCTTTCTTCAATATATAGCATTTGCAACCAAAAACCCGAAAGTATATAATGTTGGGCTTTCTTCCATTCAAGAGTTCATATGGTGTCTTCTCCATCATTGGGTGACAATAGAGTAGGTTGCTATAGTAGCAAGCCGTGTTGATTGCTTCGGCCCAAAAAGAATGACTCACATTGTACTCACTCAACATTGATCTTGCCATGTCAATCAAGGTTCTATTCTTCCTCTCAACAAGACCATTTGATTGTGGAGTGTACTTGGCCGAGAATTGATGCATAATGCCAAATTCATCACAAAGCTCATCAACTCTTGTATTCTTGAATTCACTTCCATTGTCACTTCTCACTTTCTTGATGGTTGTTTCAAACTCATTGTGTATTCTTTTGACAAATGATTTGAAGGTTGCAAAAGCATCACTCTTGTCACTAAGAAAGAATACCCATGTATATCTTGTGAAATCATCCACTATCACAAATCCATATTTGTTTCCACCAATGCTTGTGTATGTGGTTGGTCCAAATAAATCCATGTGCAACAACTCAAATGCCTTGCATGTACTCATGATGCTCTTCTTTGGATGAGTGTTGCCAACTTGTTTTCCGGCTTGACATGCACTACAAAGCTTGTCTTTCTCAAATGTGACATCTTTCAAGCCTCTAACAAGATCATGCTTGACTAACTTGTTTAATTGTTTCATTCCAACATGACCAAGCCTTCTATGCCATAACCAACCCATGCTAGATTTAGTGAGCAAGCATGTTGATAATTGAGCTTCACTAGCGTTGAAATCAACCAAGTATAGATTCTCATATCTAAAGCCTTTGAATATCAAGTTTGAGCCATCTACACTTATGATCTCTACATCATCAACTCCAAATATGCATTTGAAACCAAGATCACAAAGTTGAGCCACGGATAGTAAGTTGAAGTTCAAGCTCTCTACTAGTAGCACATTGGAAATGCTCAAGTCATTGGATATAGCAATTTTACCAAGCCCTTTGACCTTGCCTTTGCCATTGTCACCAAATGTGATACTATCAACACCATTGTCATCATTTGAATTGATTGAATTGAACATTCTTGAATCACCGGTCATGTGTTGTGTACACCCACTATCAAGCACCCAATGCCTTCCTCCGGCTTTATAGTTTACCTACAAAACAAATCAATGTTTCTTAGGTACCCATACTTGCTTGGGTCCTTGGAGGTTAGTGACTAAGTTTTTTGGTACCCAAATGGCCTTCTTCTTTGGACCCACAATTGGTGTACCAACAAACTTAGCATGCACACTGTAACACCCCAGGTGTTTGTCACTTGCTAAGTACTAGGTTTGAGCTCAAACATGACAAGTTCAATGGTAATAAAGAGGTCAAAGTCAATCTATGAAAGTAAACCCCAACTTGGGCTTGGTGGATGCAACCTTGCTTGCATATATGCCTTTTTAAAAGGTATGCTTGGATGATGCTAGTGGAACATTTTCCATGTGTCTCATATCTGTCCCAATCTATGTTGGTCTCTGGAAATGTTTGGTGAAGTTTGGAATCAAGAAGTCACATGAAATGATAAGTTATATCCTTGTTGGAATGACTCTATTAAGGAAATGGAATCATGGGTCACCAACCAAACCTTGAAAACTTGCTCATATGATACCAGATGAATTATACAACAAAAGTCGTGAAGGGTTCATGTTGAGCTTATGTCAAGAAAATGCTTCAATTGGCCTAAAATCCTATTTGGAGCTTTATCGGGTTACTACATTGACCAAAGTGAAAGATTGACCTCTGTTGCAGTTATGAGGTTTGACCCTAAATGAAAGTTGTAGTATTGCTTCTGTAGAACAAACTTTATTTAAGGATCAAGAGCTAGTTTGGTACCTATCCTAGTCAAATTAAGCTCACAAGATTCAATGCAGTGCTGTTTTGGAACCCCAGAAATTTGGCTAAGTCCTCAAGGTGCTCAGTTTCGGGTATCCTAGTTGGGAGCTTTGTATCTTACTAACCAGACAGAAACAGTACAAGGTTCTTTAATAAAAGTTGTAGTATAGTTTTTATGCTACAAACTTTGTTAAAGTGCCCAAGTCTGAATCATCTTCTAATCCTGTTAAATAATAGGCACAAGTTCGAATCTGCTGTAAATTCCAGCATTTCGGATTTCTAAGTCTGGAATTTCAGTTCGTCATGTTGGCATCCCGCGTTCTCCTAATTCTTATGAACAACTTGCTTGGGTCTCAAAATAAAAGTTGGAGTATATTTTGTGGACAAGAGCATACCAAAAGATGACACCAGTTTGACTTCGTTTCGGTCATCAATTTTGAGTTTTGCTAACCATTATCAATTCATTGACACTCAAAGGTTGGCATCAAATTATCTTCTAATCTGCAACTCTAATGACCATGGCACCTTAATCAAAATTGGAGAGCAGGCCGAGGTGAGCAAACTTCGTTTTTGGCCCAAAGTCCAATTCAGCCCGGAAAAGGCCCAAAATCGCCTCCCACGCCGGCCACTTCGCTGCCCGCCACGTGCTCGACGAAATGCCGACGCGTCCTCCATGCACCAGAGCGCGCTCCACCATTGCTGAGTGCTGCTGCCGCGCGCCTCTGCCTCCCTGCTCGCAATGTGGACGCCAGACGCTTCCCCCTTGCTCTTCTTTGCAGTCCACGCACCCATCTCCTCCCCCTGGCTCCCCCTCGCGCCCTCTCTCAGCCTCTAGCGCTGGCCACCGGCATGGCAGAGCCGGAGCTCGAGCTCCTGCTGCTGCTGCTGGTTGCAGCCGGCCAAGGCCAGGGCCGGGCATGGCCATGGCTAGCCGAGGCCAGGCCGCTGGCTGCCTCCCTGCTGCCGCCGGCCACTCCCCCTCTCTCAAATCCCGAAGCTCGCCCATGTCTCTGCGTTCTGTGGTACGAAGAAGGATCTCGGTTTGGAATAAGAAACAACCCAGGGTTCCAGATGCGAAGCCAAGACTCATATGAATAGTGTTTGTGGTCTGTTGCGTGATTCGTGGAAAGTCCAGGGTCCCCGGTGAAAGATCTGTTTTCCTTTTTCCTTTGTTTTTACAGATTTCATGGATGAACTTTGTAAATGCATAGAAATTCGTAGAAAAGTCGTAAAATAGCAAATATGGACTTTTTGGAATCCTTGTGAAATTCTCTATGCAGTAGATCTATAATATGACATGTTTGTGTTTGATGTTTTAACGGTAAAAATAGATCTGTGCAGATTGGTTTTAATTGCTTGTTATATTTGTCTTTTTCATAACCACTGTATTAATGCTCAAATAAATGTGAAAATATTGTGGCATGCTTTACATATAATATTTGATGTCTCGTAAAATTTACATGAATTTAGGAATGACAGATTAACAGTTATAAAAATATCAAATTCCCTGTGTTGCTTTGCTCCTATTCTGAGTGGATCTGCATGTTTGTATTGTTTGGCTCAGTTCAGTTGTGAATCATGCCTTAATAAAAATATATAAGTTTTAGTACTTTTCATGAGCTTTCCAAAAAGATAAATAGCACAATTTTTGGTTGAGCACATGTTGAGTTATAGTGGTTTAAAGTACTGTTCCAGTTTCTGTCTAAACCCAGACAGAATTGCATTGTTTGTAATGTAAGACCTTGTTAGTGGTATATTTAGCTCTAGATGTTTATAACAAAGTTGTTCACAATTTCGTAAGCTTTCTAGAAAGTACACAATCATAAATTATGGATATATGAACTTCAAGTTATAGCTGTTTAATGTGGCATGACAGATTCTGTCTATGTTTTAGACAGAGATGTCTTTATGGGATTAATTGACCTTGTTAACTCTAGATTCATATTTAGATGATAATAAGAAAGTTGTAGGTAACTTTATAAGCTTTCCAAAAATATAAGAATCATGTTGGCTGGAGGTCTACAACTCCAGTTATGCTTCTTTGAATTGCCTACCAGTTTTCTGTTTGTAATTGTACCCCTACTGTTTGGGCAGCATGAGCAGTTTTGATTGTGCAATTAATTCCATGATATAAATGATGTTTGCTGTGAAACTTGTATATAGAAAAGATGTAGATAATTTACTAGTATATATTGTGGTAAAGTTTCATATCATTTGGCTAAGTGGTTTATGAGTTACAGTAGTATGAAGTTCATCCTTTGAAATGCTTGTTCTCTGGAAATTCCGGGACCAGATTCTATGGTTATGCATGTTTGACTTGGTTAACTTGTTAATCATACTGAGATGATTAAATATGAATTGTAGATAATTTTATATTCTTTCCAGAATGTCCTATTGCATAGTTTTTGGAGTTGTGTAACTCCAGTTATGATTTATTTACTGAGTTGTTGCATGTATGTCCAAAATTGCTGAAAATGCATGAATGCTTGATTGCATTACTTGTTGTGTGCAAACTGTGATTTATGTCTTTAATGGTGATTAAGTAATACACTTGTAACGTTGTAAAACTTGTGTCATTATTGATATGTTTGCTCTATATAATTGGTCATGTGATGTTAGCTAAATAACTTTAGATGCCTATGTCTTGCATACTTTTATGTGATGCATGTTGTGTTATTATTCTTTATATTCATGCACTTGCATCTTGCATCTCATCTAGGTGCGCTAGATGAATCACGTGAAGGTCATGATGTCGAATCAAACTCAAAGATGGTGTTTGGTGGACCTCTCCCAAAGGTGGAAGGACTAAGCAAGCGTTGTGACCTTAGATGTCACCAAGACGGAGCAACTAACTGAACTGACTCAGTGTTGATCCCAGGCAAGCCCCGGAGCATTATAAGTCTCCCACTACTTTTGAATGCAATTGAGAATATATGTTATATATGTATTGTTGCATTAAGTATAGGAGTTGGGTGAAACCCTTGCTGCATA
The DNA here is from genome assembly GCF_000003195.3 of Sorghum bicolor. Classification (NCBI taxonomy): domain Eukaryota; kingdom Viridiplantae; phylum Streptophyta; class Magnoliopsida; order Poales; family Poaceae; genus Sorghum; species Sorghum bicolor. Next base: position 13,633,109 of record NC_012871.2, on the reverse strand, counting down.
TATCACTCCTTGTCCAGCAAATATACCTATGACCCTATGTAGATTCAGGATCGAATCTAAATGCTTAGCTATGCTTAGATCGGTAGAAGCCAGGTGATGTCCTGTCACCTGAGCGAGATAGGTGGATACCTGAAAAGGTTGGCTATATATATGCTATCATGGAAATAACCAAGTGATGAGGATGAATAATTGGAGACAGGGCGGGACGATGATAGAGAAGTAACAAGACATGGAGGTCTTGGGTGCCTATCTATCCCCGCCTGTGTCGATTAAGGACCGATCGTTGACGGCCCTCTTGTCATGTTGAACGCATGCCCCACACTTAGCTGGAAGGATAAGTCGTTCCGACCGCGAAGCCTGAGCACTATCCGGGCCGGGAATCGGCCCGATGTACGCGCTGTATTGGTGATGGTTGAGGAGAACGACGAGGGCGCGGCGCGCAACCTTGGTATACCTTGGATACCTCGGTCGCCGGAACGGTCCTCGGGTACGGGCGGTGCCTGTCGAACCCGCGAATTGGTCCTGGATAGTGCAATACGGTGATCTGTAGCTCACTTGATCAGTGAGTGTGGTTTGTGTGGGGAATAAACTCGCCAGCTGGTTAGAAATCGATTCGAATCGCCATCGCTCCTGGATAGTGAGCACTTGACTTGAGCCACGTCATCGTAGTAATGTTTATGGAACACTTGGATGGTTATGGTATGATGATGATGTTGGAAATGCCACATCAAATATGGGTACTATTGTTGTATCTTAATCAAGTGATTGCTTTAGTACAGGTGCTAATCTAGATGATAGGTTAATGATTATTAACTTGAGCTAAATACCTGAAAGGATTACTTAGTTGCAACTTAAGATTTTTATGCAAAAAGTGTTGTCAAGCTAGCTCCACCAATAAAGCCTTGCATACTCCTTGGTGTCATATTATTTCTGGTTTATGACGGGTAAGTCTAGCTGAGTACCTTCTCGTACTCAGGGTTTATTCCCACTTGTTGCAGGTTGTGATGTATCATGGCTACTGCAAGAGTTGGATGACTCCTACCATATTAGAGGAGTAAGATCATGGGCATGATCCTTCTTAGTTACCTCATCTATGTTGCTTTTGTTGGAGTTGACCTGGATACTGGCATGTATTTGAAATAGGGGCAATATTAGTTTCAAATTACTTGCTTCCGCTACTTTTCAACTCAAGTTGTAATAACTACCTTGAACTCCGATGTATATCAAACTACTTGTGAAATGGATGTAACATGTGACTTGTTATGTTGAATCACTACGATCTTGGCTTGTAAGATGGTTGGTTTGAAATCCCTCGTGATTTCACGGACTACCGGGTTTATGAGAGTTCGATTACGTTAAAGCAACTGCTTTGGCGGGAGTTTTTCGTAGTTGATCTCTTGTAAATTGGGCGGTTCTGTTACAGCTGGTATCGGAGCAAAGTTCAACATTAAACTTGTCATATGTGTATTTAAAACAAAAGATTTTGTTTTCAAAAATTAGTTTTTGATAGCTTATAGCTATTGTAGATATAGGTGTGTTCAAATCTGAAATGGTTTTATCTAAGTATGCCAGTGGTCATTTCCTTTATGCCCAAATAAGGACCTTTAGGTGGCTTATTTAAGTACTGACTTGGGGGTATAGCCTAATCCCTCTTTGTTGAGAGAAAACCTTTGGCTACCCAAGCACTTTAGCAAGCAGGCCTCACCACCATAGGCCTTGCCTAGGGTGTGAGTGAGCTCATCCACCTCTCTCTTGAGAGTCTCATTCTCAACCTTTAGTGAGGTATCACAAGTGACACTAACACTAGAAGTAGAGGTAGGGTTAGTGGTGGTGGATGAAGACCTACAAGAAGAGTTAGTGGCAACAACAATAGGTAGGTTGGGTGATTCTTTAATTAAGTCACATGTTGTGCCCACATCACATGATACAACAACCTTTTCCTTGTTCTCTTCTAACAACAAGGAGTGAGCTTTTTCAAGCTTGGTGTGAGCCTTGCCAAGCTTCTCATGGGCTTCCACTAGCCTCTCATGATTAGCATTGAGCTCATCAAAGGATTGCTCAAGAGCTTTTAACTTCTTGGCCAATTCTTTGCACTTCTTGTTTTTAGATTGAATAAGTGAATCGGCTTGTTCTAGCATGTCTATGAGTTGTTCATTAGTGAATTCATTTTCATCATCACTATCACTATCATGTTCATTTTCACTTTCACTTTCACTCTCATCATATTGTACCTTGTGGCCCTTGGCCATGAAGCATGAAGGAGTATCGAAGAGCGATGGCTTGTTGATAGCAATGCTTGCAAGCGCCTTCTTCTTGGATGCCTTGTCATCATCACTAGAATCATCATCCGAAGAAGCATCACTATCCCATGTCACAACATAGGATCCACCCTTCTTCTTCTTCTTGAAGACCATCTTCTTCTCCTTCTTTTCTTTCTTCTCCTTCTTGTTCTTCTTCTCATGCTCATCATGATCACTATTGTATGGACAATCCGCTACAATATGATCGGGGCTTTTGCACTTGTAGCATAGCCTCACATATTCCTTGTTCTTGGAGTTGTCCCTTCTCTTCCTTGTATGGTAGCCCTTCTTCTTCATCATCTTGCCAAATTTGCGAACAAAGAGTGCTAGTGCTTCATCATCACTATCATCATTGGAGCACTCCTCATCACTTGATTCTTCCTTCTTAGCCTTGCCCTTATTCTTGCTCTTGGATGAAGAGCTAGCTTTGAATGCTACACTCTTCTTCTTTTTGTCATCATCATCCTTCTTCATGACCTCATCATCATCATTGTCATTGTATTGATCTTCGGTCATGACATCTCCAAGTACCTCATTGGGAGATACACCTGTCAATCCACCTCTAAAGATGATTGTTCTCAATGTCTTGAACCTCTTAGGCAAGCACATTAAGAACTTGTGAATGAAATCCTCATCCTTCACTTTCTCACCAAGGCCCTTGAGATCATTGATGATGACTTGGAGCCTATAGAACATCTCCGGAATTGACTCATCATCCTTCATCTTGAAGTTTGAAAGCTTGTCCTTGAGCATGTATAACTTGGCACTTTTTACCGTTGTAGTGCCCTCATATGTTTCTTCTAGTCTTGTCCACACTTCACTTGCCTTCTCAAGATCTTTGACTTGTTCAAATACTTTTGAATCAATGCCATTGTATATTGTGTTGAGAGCCATAGTATTGCATTGCTTGTTTGCTCTCTCATTATCGGTGGGGTTAACCGGATCAAGAATCACAAAGTCATTTTCGGTGACTTCCCACACTCTATCATTTATTGATCCGAGATACATTTTCATCTTTCTCTTCCAATAGTCAAAAGAACTTGTGCCATCAAAGAACGGTGGTTTGCTCCCAACATGATTGAACACTATTTGAGCCATAATTTAAGCACCGAGGTTGTTAAGCCTTCACAAACGGTGACCACGGCTCCGATACCACTTGAAAGGTCCTAATATGGCTAGAGGGGGGGTGAATAGCCTATTTAAAAATTCTACAAACTCACGAGAGCAAGAGGTTAGTGAATAACAAAGCGAAGCTTTTTTGCTCTAGCTCTAATGGGGTGTTTGCAAGCCACCTATCCAACAATTCTAGTTGATATAATCACTAGGCACACAAGAGCTATGTCACTACTTACACTAGAAAGCTACCTAAAGTTTCTATACAAGTAAGTAAGCTACTCTAGTTTGCGGGAATGTAAAAGAGATGGTTTGAACTTTATACCGCCGCGTAGAGGGGATGAACCAATCAATAATATAAAGTCCAAACACCGGGAGAAATCCAATGAACAATGACAATGGAGACACACAATTTTTCTCCTGAGGTTCACGTGCTTGCCGGCACGCTACGTCCCCGTTGTGTCGACCAACACTTGGTGGTTCGGTGGCTAAGAGGTGTAGCACGAACCTCGTCCTCACTAGGACACCACAAGAACCTACCCACAAGTGAGGTAACTCAATGACACGAGCAATCCACTAGAGTTACCTTTTGGCTCTCCGCCGGGGAAGGTACAAGACCCCTCACAATCACCGGGAGATGGCCACGAACAATCACCAACTCGTGCCAATCCTCCTCCGCTGCTCCAAGCCATCTAGGTGGCGGCAACCACCAAGAGTAACAAGAAAACCGCAGCTAGAACGATCCCCAAGCGCCACTAGATGCAATCACTCAAGCAAATACACTGGGAATCACTCCCAATCTCACAAAGATGTGTAATCTATGAAGAAGATGAATGGGAGGTGTATGCTTAGGCTCACAAGGAAGTCAAGTATGTTAGAATACCAAGAGAGTGAGCCCTAAGCCGGCCAACAACTATTTATAGACCCCTCAAGCAAATAGAGCCGTTGGCTCTTTCACTGGGCAAAATACGGGGTCACCGGACGCTCTTAAAGGGGCACCGGACGCTCAACACCAGCGTCCGGTGCTCCAACGTCAACCACGTGTCAGAGTCTAATGGTAACCTGCAGCGCACCGGACGCTGAGCAGGTTAGCAACGGACGCGTCCGGTGCACACCGGACCCATGCGCAGAGAGCTCGGCAAACTCGTAGGGTCACCGGACGCAAGCCACCGGACGCACCCTGAGCGTCCGGTGCTCACCGGACTCACACCCAGAGAGGTTTGCAAAACGCGCGGACACCGGACTTAGACCACCGGACGCTCCAGCTTGCGTCCGGTGCCTGGCGTCCGGTGCCTAACCCTAGCTGAGCCAGGCAGCCTGCACACCGGACGCTCAGACACAGCGTCCGGTGCCTCTGAGCCAGCGTCCGGTGAGTGTTCCTCAACAAGAAACACTCCCGCGACTTCTCCAAATTTCCCACCGGCGCAAAGGAAAATATGCACTTCATTTTCTCGAAAAGCGCCGAATCCCGCCTCGCAAGCTCGGTGGGAGGGAGAGAGGAACCCATCCTCTCTCTACTCTTCAAACTCCACCTCCTTCTCAAAGTGTACCAACACCACAACGTGTGTACCAACAAGTGTGCACGTGTGTTAGCATTTTCACAAACATTTTCTTCGAAGGAGTTAAGTTAGCTCACTAGGTTCTAAATGCATGCACATGAACAATGACACCTAGTGGCACTTGATAACCGCTTAGCCAAAGAATTCCCCTCTTTATAGTACAACTATCTATCCTAAATGTGATCACACCCTCTATGGTGTCTTGATCACCAAAACCAAAACCCTAAGCAATACCTTCGCCTTGATCTCCATAGAGTTTTGTTTTTCTCTTTCTTCTTTTCCAAGTTGAGCACTCGATCATCTTGTGGTCATCACCATCATCACCATGATCATCACTTTCTCCATCACTTGGCATGTACCAACCTCATTAAGTCTACACACACTTATTATGGAGGTTAGTACTAGGGTTTCATCAATTATCCAAAACCAAACTAGGGCTTTCAATTGCCAACTTTGGAATAGGGTTGGTGCAGAATGTTGTGTCGTAGGAGCATATCTAGAATTGGCCTAGGGGAGGGGGGGGGGGCTAAATAACAAAAGTAGACTTTGAGTTAGGCTTCGATGGGGCTTCTAGGCTGACTTGTTCCTTGTATTTGTGGCCCACCAGAGTGGGGGCTACAGCCCACCCAACATGCCTTGAATCCACCCTTGCCTTGTCGAATAAGTGACCTCTTGGGTAATATGTGGCCTTTAAAATCCTAGCACAAAGGTTCTTTATGATGGCGATGAGTCTTCAGGCTTGTTGCATAAGCAGGCTAGTTGAAGAGCCTCAAATCTTTGAAACCAAAGCCACACCAAGATTTTTTTAGAATTACCTTGTCTCATGCCAACCAAGCCATCTTTCTCTTATCTTTTTCACACCCTACCAGAAAAAACCCATATAATCCCTATGAGTTTAGTATGCGTGCCAAATGAAGCAACAAACCACATCCTAATTGGAGGCAAAGGCTGGACAACCAAAAAACAAGATCCAACCTAGGAGAAACTAAGTGATTTTTTATTAAGAAAATAAATAGGCACCTAAATTCAGTCTAAGAGAGGACTTGAACCTAGGGGGTTGGATGTATGACCATACCTGATACCTCCCACCTAAGCATGCATGATGGCATAATGGCAAGTGCCTAACTCACTTGTTAGCCTTTTACTCACAGTGGCTTGCTGTCTCTGAGTTGATAGTAACAATTCCCTTCATTCATTTTACTTGCTCCTTTAGACTTGCTTTAGTTTTCTTGGAACCTAGAGTAAGATCACTTTTACTGTCATCAAGCTATTGTAAACTAAATATATCTGCAATTACTAAAGTTTTTCTCCCAGTAGTGCACGACAGATCACTTTTTCGTTGTGGTTTTCCTATTTCCTCCATGGTGCAATTTACATGGAGCATTTCAGACGCATCACCACTCCATCGTTTTTGGCATATAACACTAGCAATCAGTAGTCCCAAATCCAAAGTGAGCACATGTGATGGCTGCTCATGTCATCAGTAGTGTGCATGTGTGGTAAGCCATTTGCACGAATAGCTCACAACATAAGAAAGATGGGAGAAACTATCATGGTGGTGGATTTTTGATGGACTTACTAGTAGTCATGGAACTGAATAGTGCTAGAAAGTATAGCTAATTCAACAAATTAGTCATGTTTGCAGAACGAGTGATGCCCCTATGTACTTTTTTGGAAGTAATCATACTCCTGTTTCAAGTTTTGGATAAAAAAATAAAAACAAAGCCCGGTTTCCAATTCATAAGGATACCTGATTGAAACGTGACCTAACCAAATTTTGTGACAATAGTCAGAATCACTTTGTCAATGCCCACAATAAATTATAACTCAGATATAATACATAGGATCTGTGAATGCCACCACACAATAACAGTATGTCACTTAGACAGCTCATTTGGCTGCCCACTTGGTTCTCACAGGACCGACCCGATTACCCAATACAAAACCTTCAACACATTTACAAGACGGAACAACGTGTATTCTCTCATAGTCAGGTTCTTACAAGGACAATGCAAAAATAATCCAGCAACAAACACACTATTGTCGAGGCATGAGGCCATCTTTTTGGTGACGTGAGGTATAAATTAAAATGGAAATGACATGGGGTGAATGCCTCATGAGTTAGGTTTGTACAGCGAAGTTCGCGGCACTTGGCTGTCACACTTTCTTAATGGAAGCTCTTTAGGTCTTCCCTGGATTTGGTGACCTTGGATTTAGTATTAGCTGATCTAGTCTTTGAAGAGCTCTTTGGAGAACATTGTGCCTCGCTGCTAACATCTTTGGAGTTCTCAATGATGTGACGATGCAACGGGCAGCACACTGCACTGCCATTTCCTTCTTCTGGCGTATGAGGGGTGTCGCTGCAGCTCTTTCTCCATGTCAACTTTGGTGACTTGGCACGAGTTGGAGGCACCTGCAAAAGAAAAGGCCAAAAAAGAAGGCTCTCACACTGCATGGGTCTATAGTAGTGTCGTTGAAAGGTCCTAATATGGCTAGAGGGGGGTGAATAGCCTATTTAAAAAATCTACAAATTCACTAGAGCAAGAGTTAGTAAATAACAAAGCGAAGCTTTTTGCTCTAGCTCTAAAGGGGTGTTTGCAAGCCACCTATCCAACAATTCTAGTTGATATGATCACTAGACACACAAGAGCTATGTCTCTACTTACACTAGAGAGCTACCTAAAGTTTCTATACAAGTATGTAAGCTACTCTAGTTTGCAAGAAAGTAAGAGAGAAGGTTTGATCTTTATACTATCGCGTAGAGGGGATGAACCAATCAATAATATGAAGTCCAATCACCGGGAGAAATCCAAAGTACAATCACAATGGAGATACACGATTTTCTCCCAAGGTTCACGTGCTTGCCGGCACGCTACGTCCCCGTTGTGTCGACCAACACTTGGTGGTTCGGTGGCTAAGAGGTGTAGCACGAACCTCGTCCTCACTAGGACACCACAAGAACCGACCCACAAGTGAGGTAACTCAATGACACGAGCACTTTACTAGAGTTACCTTTCGGCTCTCCGCCGGGGAAGGTACAAGACCCCTCACAATCATGGGAGATGGCCACGAACAATCACCAACTCGTGCTAATGCTCCTCCGCTGCTCCAAGCCATCTAGGTGGCGGCAACCACCAAGAGCAATAAGAAAACCGCAGCTAGAACAATCCCCAAGTGCCACTAGATGCAATCACTCAAGCAAATGCACTTGGAATCACTTCCAATCTCACAAAGATGAATAATCTATGAAAGAGATGAGTGGGAGGTGTTTGCTTAGGCTCACAAGGATGTCAAGTATGTTAGAATGCCAAGAGTGTGAGCCCTAAGCCGGCCAACACGTATTTATAGACCCCTCAAACAAATAGAGTCGTTGACTCTTTCACTGGGCAAAACTCGGGGTCACCGGATGCTACTCAGGAGGCACCGGACGCTCAACCCCTGCGTCCGGTGCTCCAAAAATGGCCATGTGTCGCCTTTTGAATCTCACGCGTCAGAGTCTAACGGTAACCTGCAAAGCACCGGACGCTAAGCAAGCACCGGTGCACACCGGTCCTAAACTCAGGGAGGTCTGCAGATTCGAAGGGTCACCGGATGCTAAGCACGGACCGTCCAGTGCTCACCAGACTTAAACTCAGAGCGCTCTACAAAACGCTCCGGGCACCGGACTCACACCACCGGACGCTCCAACATGCGTTCGGTGTCTGGCGTCCGGTGCCTTACCCTAACCGAGCCAGGCTGCCTGCACACCGGACGCATAGACACAGCGTCCGGTGCCTCTGGGCCAGCGTCCGGAGTGAGAAACACTCCCGCGACTTCTCCAAATTTCCCACCTGCGCAATAGAAGATATGCACTTCAATTTCTCAAAAAGCGCCGAATCCCGCCTCGCAAGCTCGGCGGGAGGGAGAGAGGAACCCATCCTCTCTCTACCCTTCAAACTCCACCTCCTTCTCAAAGTGTGCCAACACCATAATGTGTAAACCAACATGTGCACGTGTGTTAGCATTTTCATAATCATTTTCTTCGAAGGAGTTAAGTTAGCTCACTAGGTTCTAAATGCATGCACAAGAACAATGACACCTAGTGGCACTTGATAACCGCTTAGCCAAAGAATTCCCCTCTTTATAGTACAACTATTTATCCTAAATGTGATCACACCCTCTATGGTGTCTTGATCACCAAAACCAAAACCCTAAGCAATACCTTTGCCTTGATCTCCATAGAGTTTTGTTTTTCTCTTTCTTCTTTTCCAAGTTGAGCACTTGATCATCTTGTGGTCATCACCATCATCATCTCTTGCTCCATCACTTGGCATATACCAACCTCATTAAGTCTACACACACTTAGTATAGAGGTTAGTATTAGGGTTTCATCAATTATCCAAAACCAAACTAGGGCTTTCAGTCGTGTCTACAGACGTGTGCCTGTTAAATCACAGTTGCATGTAGCTATGCGTGTCTGTAGATGATTGTTTTGTACGTTTGTAATAGCCTTATTACAGACGTCATATTGTCGTCGTGCGCTGACGCGTCTGTGATGCAGCTGAACGCTCATATGTGAAGTGCTTTTTTGACATAGTGTACAACCATGGCTCATCAAAATGAATTAGTACCTGGAGGTTTTTTTTTCAAAATCTATATCTGAAAAGATGTAAAGAGTCTCTTGAAGATGTTCTAGATCCCCTCCTCTAAATTTTAGAGCTCTAGAAACTTTAGAGCACTTTAGCTTAGTTTTGAGATCTAAAGCTTTAGAACATGTTCGCTTTTCTTATAAACCATATTTTTTCTACCAATAAATCAGCGGACAGTACTTTCAGCCATGACTTTTCAGACAAACGAACAGATTCATATGACATGGGTTAAAGTTTAGATCTAATTTTGGACTACTTATTTGAAAACTATAGCTCTAAAGTTTATAGGTCTAAAGTTTAGAGGAGGGATCCAAACATGCCCGTAGAGCCTACTCGACATGGCGCCAAGTCAAATCCAGGAAGGAAGGAAGCACTTCCATTTTTGTTTCACCTCGTAAATGGTGGATAGTAAGTAGCTTGCGATATGTCGGATTACACTGACGATTTGTTGGATTACACTTACAATTTGTCAAATGTCGCTACAATAGAAAGCATTGAGAGGTTGTATGTTTTATTTGAGGATGTAATAAGCTACTTCCTTTGATTTCAAATGCAAATCATTTAGTGGTCTTAAACTCGATGTTTTCACTTATAAAATTTTTTTGTATTATGAAAAGATATTTTACATCATAAAGCTTGTAACAAATTAAGAGCCACCATATGTTACCGATCTATTAGTTCATATAGGCTAAAATGCATTCTTCAACCTCTAAGTTGCACGTCAGTTTGATTTTCAACCTTAAACTATGAAGCCAAATAGTGGACACCCTCCAACAATTAAGATTGGATAAATTTGGTTCTCCAACATGTTTCAAATGTGTTTTTCTATTTTTCTAAAAATAATAAAAATCTAGTTTGATATCTAAATCATAATTAATAAACCAAAAATATATAAAACTAGTAATTGTTTACTTCAAAAATTTTATCTATATGTTGGTGCTCTATTTATACTTTTTAGGAAATGAAAAATGAGCATGCCTAAAAGAAATAAAACAATATGGATAGGAATAAAACAGTTTTGAACAACTATACATTGGTCATAAACAGTTAGATTATTTTTATAGAAAAATAGTACTAATTTCATATTTTTATTCAAAATAAGTTAATTATGATTTTTTAGAGATTAAACCTAATTTTATTATTTTTAGAAAATTAAAAAACACCTTGAAAACCAGTCCGATAGTGTAGCCGGTTTTATAATTTAGGATTGAAAAATATTAGTTTTTTTAGAAATATTGAATAGTCCTACAACTCAGAGGCTGAAAAGTTATTTAGCTTACCCTTTTATATATTGTTGATGGGCCATGTTAGATAAGTTTGACTCGCTTGATCCTCAAATAACTTTTTTTGAGTGGATGATCCTCAAACGACCTACATTTAGGCCTTGTTTAGTTACATCTGAAATATAAAAACTTTTAAAGATTTATCATCACATTGAATCTTGCGGCACATGCATGGAGCATTAAATATAGATAAAAATAATTAATTACATAATTTACCTATAATTTGCGAGATAAATCTTACGGCACATCAATGATTGGACAATAATTGAAAAAAAATAAGCGAAAATGCTATGGTATCTGAAAACTTTTCACCCAAGAAAAAACTAAACAAGGCCTAAGCTGAACGCAGCAGACACGGCCATGCAGGGCTTGTGGTGGTGCTGAACTGGTGGTACAAACAGAACAAACTTTATGGTTACTTTTCATGTAGAAGGATGCATGGTTCATAAAGTTGGATTAATACATATCTCTCAAGCAAAACATGAGATTTTGAAAGATCCCCTAGGAAGGGACAGAATCAACGTATCTCACCGTGTTCGCGTACCAATGTGTCATCATCCTCTCCTTTTTTCGGGTGTGGTTGACCTAGTAGGCGAGTTCCATTTAGGGCTCTTTTAGAAGTAAAGAGAAGCAAAGTCCAGATATGGAAAACATCCCACTAAGAACTAGAATGATAATTAAAATGATATTCCAATAAATTACCCACGAAGGATTGGAGTTTTTAAACTAAGCTAGCGTGATTTGGATCATGATTTTTCTTAAGCTATTTTTGGTAGTCTCGATGTTTGGATAATCATTTTTTATTTTAGTTTATTTATACTCCCTTTATTTTAAGTAACAAAATATTTTGACTTTTCAAGATATATAGTTTTTATTATAGACTTGATATACAATTAAAAGAACTAACATGTCATGTAATTTGGAAAAGAGAAAGTATGTCAATCTATAAGATATTGACCCTCCGAAGTCCAAACTATGAATAGCTCAAAAACAGAGTCCATCTAAACTTGGTTTGATTTATAATCATACAACGATGTAAATGAGTCTCTACAACCATTTGAGCGGTATTGCAACAACGCGACCCGTGCAAGTTCGAGTTAAAAAGATCACAAGATGACAGAAACATTGGAAAGCTGAAAAAAAAAAAGTACATCAGCAAATTAAACAAAAACGCCGTCTGTGGGGATCGAACCCACGACCACGTGGTTAAAAGCCACGCGCTCTACCACTGAGCTAGGACGGCTAATATGACAATAGTACGTCTTAATTTTTATCTGAGAGTAACTGTGGAGAAAACAAAGCAATGCAACTCTTTATGGTTATTATGTGTGAAGCTGCAAGCATGATGATATTGTATATTGATTTGACATCTTTATAAAACATATATATATATATATATATAGCCTTGTTTCCCCTCGTACAGGGGAAAAAAGCTAGAACATTCACTTTAAAACTGACAATATTTTTGATGTACAACATGCAAAAAAGTTATAATTTTTTGACTGCTACTATAAGCAAACTACATTATATACCTTCGAAATGCAAAGCAAGATATGCTTGAACTTTCAATATATGTCTTCTCTTTTGTATTAAGCTCCCTTTTTCTCAGATAATGATTAAACTTAACCATATACAATTCCCTAGAAAATGACTAGTAAAGCATACTTCCTCCATACCTATAAAGAAAGTCGTTTAGCACAACAACGGTCTCCAAAGTCTAACTTTGACTCTTTGTTTTTACAATGTTTATTAAAAAGTGGTATGTATATTTAGTATTTTCTAAGACAAATCTATTCATATGGTTTTCACTTTTCAAACTCAACAACTTAAAAAATATTTATGATTTATATTCAAATGTTTTACCAAAATCTTATCCAAAACAACTTTCTTTATAGGTATGGAGGGATCAGGCTATTTCTCATGTCCGTTTGGGTTAGCGCCCATGATTTGTGGAAGAGCCACGAACACTCCTGAACCACTAGGAAGCTGCAGATTTTGAACTCCAATTTCGTACCACCATAGAAAGAAAATCAAAACTACAAAAAATGCATAGCTCACTTAGCACTATGTAAGGTCCAATGTTGGACTATGGACTGAAATGAGAACAGTCTTTTAACACGTACCCATCATGTTTGCCATATAGAATTCACATTTGAACTAAAAAAAACTTGGTACATTGACCATGAGGACCTCGCCTAGAATATGTCGCGATTTCTCATTTGTACAGGTGATTCTTGCTAGTTTTTTGGTATCTCCAGGCATGAATTTTGTTTTGTTTTTTTTTCCGGCTGGCAAACTCAGGACGAGAAACTAATAAATGAACCAGCACCAAATGGTCAAGACTCTTCTTGCGGTCAGGTTCATAGAAGCTTATTAGTTGCAATTACAACAATCATGGAACTTTCGCCCAATCAGATCAGATATATATAGTTTGCTCGCAAAAAAAAAAATATAGTTTATATTATGTGCATGTTGTGTATCACAAAATAATCCTCCCTTCTGAGTTTCAGTAGCATGCAACACGTATGTGTCATGATGTGCATCAGCTGACAATATGGAAGTGTTAGTTTAAAAAGTCATAGTTAAAAATAATGTTCGTCAATTTATTATGAGATAAAAATATTGTTGGCTGACAGAAAAAATACGGCTTATAAGACAAGCGAACAGAGACTGAGACTGGAGGATGGCGATGTTACTCAGTTTTAATTATGCTTCAAAACCGAATGACCACAATATTAAATTTGATATAGGACATCTTTAATTTTGTTATAAATCAAATTTCTCTAAATTTAACCAAACTTATAAGGAAAAAAATTATACAATACCATAGAATGCATTAGCAAGACATATTTTTTGGTGGATTTAATAGAACTAATTTAATACTGTAAATGTTGCTGTCATTTTCTATAAGCATGATCATAGTTAAAAATAGTTTGACTTAGAATAAAATCAAAATAACCATATCGTCTTGGAAGGGAAGTATCCTCCGCCTTTGACTCGAAGCATTGAAGCATCCAAAACCTAATACATATACATAAGAACCCCTTACGCGTAATAATGCAAGTGCAAAATGATGGAATATATTCTGTGCAAAGGATCGACTAGTAGTAGATCTAGACGGGTTCAATCTTCGATTGGTAAACAACATGGTACATACTCTATACAAGATTTAAAAGGAAACTGTAAATACAAATAAATGGATAGGGATTAATGGAATTAGACCGTCGACGGAAGGAGCAACAGGGGCGGCAGAAGACGATCCCGAGGCCATCACGTTGGTGGTAGAGTGGATCTTCGACGACGTCGGCGTTGGCAGTTATGCGGACGTCGAGGCGGCGCAGATCCGGCGTTGGTGAGACTTCCCGTCGCTGGCTGCGCTCCCTGGATCGGTTAGGGTTTTCTTAGGGTTTGGATGTCGGTGGGGAGGAGTGGTCACTCTCAACTCGTGAACAGTGCCGCCGGCCCCCACCTCTTATTTATAGCGCAGTGCGACGGGGGCCCACCAACCATATAGGGTTGGGCGCCCCCGATCAGGGCGCGAGACAAGGCCCAATAAGGCCGTTGGGCCATATTGGTGGGAGATCAAACCAACATTCTCCCCCTTGATCTCACTCTATTCTTTGTCTGTATTCTTTTTTTCAAACTCTTTTACCTTATTTATTTCATCACAAATTAGTGCATAGAACTGCGTCATCATCACGGTCTATCGTCGATAGACTTGACAGCTACAGATACACTTCTCTGTTCTGAAACAAATTCTGTTATTCTTTGGGCCTCTTTGTCCAGGAATCATAGGCTTTCCTTTAAACCCATGCCGGCTACGTGTTCTCTAAACACGCTGGGTGGTAAGCCTTTAGTAAGCGGATCCGCAAGCATCTTTTCAGTGCTTATATGCTCAAGCTTTATGACATGATCCCGGATCTTATCTTTCACAACATAGTACTTTATGTCAATGTGTTTGGCAGCACCACTTGACCTATTGTTGTGTGCATATTCTACTGCTGGATTATTATCGCAGTATAACTGTAGTGGTTTTGAGATGTTATCAACCACTCTCAAACCGGGTATGAACTTCTTTAACCAGTTCACCTGCCCGACGCCTCAAAACATGCTACAAATTCGGCATACATTGTGGACGATGTAGTGACCGTCCGTAATTTGCTTTTCCACGATATGGCTCCATTTGCGAGAGTAAATACATAGCCTGACGTGGACTTTCTGTTATCTCCCGCATAATCTGAATCTGAATATCCTACTATCTGTAGGGAATCTGATCTTCTGTATGTAAGCATGAGGCTCTTTGTTCCTTGCAAATAACGCAGGACCTTCTTTACTAATTTCCAGTGTTCCACACCTGGATTACTCTGAAATCTGCCAAGCAACCCGGTAACAAAAGCTAGGTCAGGGCGAGTACATACTTGAGCGTACTGTAAACTTCCAACAGCCGAAGCATATGGAACTGATCTCATCTGATTGAGCTCATACTCATTCTTGGGACACTGAAAATCCCCATATCTGTCGCCCTTGACTATCGGTGCAGGTGATGCACTACATTTGTGCATATTGTATCTCTCTAGAACTTTTTCTATATATGCTTTCTGTGATAATCCCAATACCCCCTTCTTTCTATCTCGGTGAATCTCTATGCCCAAAACATATGATGCTTCACCAAGATCCTTCATGTCAAATTTCGAGGACAAGAATTTCTTTGTTTCCTGCAGTAGACCGACATCGCTACTTGCGAGTAAGATATCATCCACATACAAGATTAGGAAGATGTACTTCCCATTCTTAAACTTTGCATAAACGCAGTTGTCCTCTACATTCTGTTTAAACCCAAAACTTCTTATGGTCTCATCAAACTTCAAATACCACTGTCTTGAAGCTTGTTTTAATCCATAAATGGATTTCTTTAGGCGGCATCCCATTCGCTCTTTTCCTTCCACGACAAAACCTTTCGGTTGTGCCATGTAAACATTTTCCTCCAAATCCCCATGTAGGAAAACCGTCTTAACATCCATCTGATGTAATTCTAAATCATAATGTGCTACTAGAGCCATTATGATCCTGAAGGAATCCTTACATGAGACTGGAGAAAAAGTCTCATTGTAATCAATCCCTTCTCTTTGCGTAAAGCCTTTTGCCACAAGTCGCGCTTTAAATCTTTCTACATTCCCTTGGGAGTCATACTTGGTTTTGTAGACCCATTTACAGCCCACTGTTTTGGCTCCTTTAGGAATTTCTTCTAAATCCCAAACTCCATTGGAGTTCATGGATTTCATCTCTTCTATCATAGCTTCTAGCCACTTCTGTGAGTTGGCGCTTCTCATGGCCTCATCATATGAGGTGGGATCACCCTCCATATGAAATTCCTCTGTGTTAAAAACTTCATAGTCATCTGGGATGGCTGACCTTCTGATTCTTTGAGATCTTCTCGGTGCCTCCACAGTTGGCACTTGATCTGGTTGGGGCTGTTGTTGCTCCCCCTCGCCTGTGGCAACTGGTTCTTCTATGGGCTCCTGAAGGACAGGTTCCACATTTTCACCTGTTGTTGCCACAGGAGAGTGAGCAATTGTTTCTGGCATCACAGTGTCGGGCACTGTCGGTGCATTCATAATGGGTAATTCAAAAAATGGCTCTTGAATCATCGGAGTGGGCGCATGCACCCGCTTCTCTTCAAGATCAATCTTTCGAGCTACCACGCTCCCCCTGATCAGCTCATCCTCTAGAAATACGGCGTGTCTCGTTTCTACGAACTTTGTATATCTATCTGGACAGTAGAAACGATAACCCTTTGATTTTTCTGGGTAGCCAATGAAATGGCAACTGACTGTTTTGGGATCTAGCTTTCCAATGTTTGGGTTAAATACTTTAGCCTCAGCTGGGCTCCCCCACACACGCAAGTGGCTTAGCGAGGGTACTCTTCCTGTCCACAACTCATACGGTGTTTTAGGCACCGATTTACTGGGAACTCTATTTAGAATGTGAATGGCGGTTTTTAATGCCTCCATCCACAAACTTAGCGGTAATGTAGAGTAACTTATCATACTTCGCACCATATCCATCAAGGTACGGTTGCGTCTTTCAGCTACTCCATTCTGCTGAGGCTCGCTCGGTGTAGAATACTGGGCTACTATGCCATGCTCCTGTAAGAACTTTGCAAAAGGTCCAGGAACTTGGCCATAAGGGGTGTGCCGACCATAGTACTCCCCTCCACGGTCGGATCTGACTATCTTAATCTTTAAGTTGTGCTGATTTTCAACTTCAGCCTTAAATATCTTGAACTTATCTAATGCCTCTTCTTTCTTTAATTGGATAAATATACCCAAATCGGGAGTAATCATCTGTGAATGTTATGAACGAGTCATAGCCATCCATACTTTTCACAGGAAACGGTCCACAGATGTCCGTGTGGATTATTTCTAAAATCCATGTGCTTCTTTTGGCATTCTTTTTAATTTTCTTTGCAAATTTTCCTTTAATGCAGTCTATGCATTGATCTAATTCTGAGAACTCAAGTGGAGGAAGAATTTCATTCTTTACTAATATCTCTATTCTCCCCCTCGAAATGTGGCCTAAGCGACAATGCCGTAATTTCGACGATACATCTTGAGTTCGCTTTCTTTTTCTATTCTCATTCTGAGACAAGGACGTATTTTCTGTAGCATCACATACGGAATTCACTGTTTCACGAAGTGATAATAAATAAAGATCTTGTTGTTGGAATGCAACACCAACACAGTCATTATTACAATAAATCTGGCACTTGCCATCACCAAAATGACAAGCAAAATTATCATCGTCCAATCGTGAAACACTAATCAAATTTCTCTGAAGCGAAGGAACATAAAGGACATCTCTAAGTAAAAGTGTGAAGCCACTAGCAAGCTCCAGGGAGACATCGCCAACAGCTTCAACATCTGCTCTGACTCCATTCGCCACTCTAATGTGTCTTTCTCTTCTTGTTGTCGTCCTTGTCGAGTTGAACCCCTGTAAAGAATTAGCAACATGAACAGTTGCACCTGAGTCAACCCACCAAGTGGATTTAGAATAACTTATATACAGAGATTCATTTACAAAGGTAATAATATTCTCACCACATGATCTGAGTTTCATCTGTAGCCAATCAGGGCATCTTTTCTTGTAGTGTCCTTCTTTCTTGCAGTAGAGACATTGGTTTTGGTTCACTACAAACTGGTTCTGTTGAGGGAGATGCTGCATGGTAGGCTGAGACTGGTTCTGGCCCTGGTGCTGGGTGGAAGGCTTGCCCTGTTGCTGCATAGGGCCCTTTCCCTTGTTCTTTGAAGGAGAATGGTAAATCTTTTTCTTGTTGTCCCTCAAATGGTTGATTGAACCACCATTTGAGGCTTTGATTCTCTCTTCTTCTTGAGCACACATAGCAATAGTCTTTTCTAAGTCCCATGTTTCTGGTTGCATGTTGTAGTTAACAACAAAGGTTTCAAATTCTTTTGGCAACGACGCAAAAACCAAATGAACAAGGAAAGCATCAGTAATGGTGAGATCCTTGAACTTTTTAATTTTAGATGCCAAGTGACTCATTCTAAGGATGTGCTCTCTAATACCAGTGCCACCACCAGTATATTTCTGTGAGATCAGTTCTTTGATCATTTCTGTTGCATACGTTTTTGTAGAGCCAGTAAACTGCCTCTTTATAGTATCTAGGTAATCTTTAACGCTGTCTACTACTGGAATGGAATCTGATATATGAGACTCCATCGTGTTCTGTACAAGCGTTTTACATTTCTTGTTTGCTGATTCCCACTTTTTCTTTTCAAGGTCATAAGACATCTGGATGGGAGCAAACTCTCTTTCTCTTTTCTGCCATGCATCATCTGTCTCATCTGTTGCCCGCACAGGTGGCACGGGCTGGACGGGACGCTCTGTGTCAAGGACCCAGTCCACCTCAGCAAAGGTGAAGGCCATGTCGATCTTTTTCCTCCACTCAACGTAGTTGTCCCCTTTGAGTGGTGGAATGGTGTTGATGAACGTCATCAACGAGTAAGCTCCTGAAACACAAACCTCTGGGTGAGAACATAAATAATCACAATTGTATGCCTTAGTATCAACGTTGGTCAAAATTAAAACATACAACTGTTTATGCAATAAAACTATATCATCATTGGGCAGAAATAGAATTAATACATAATAATCTTTTAATTACATCATAATACTGCCATTAATCAACGTTGGTCAGAATAATAACAATATTATAATAATCTGGAAAACATATCTATTTTCAAAATTAAATTCTCCCGTTGGTTCGAATTTAATAGTGAAACAAATATCTGTAAATGCGCAGCGGAAACTTTAATAATTTCTTTATCTATTTTTCAGAAACATGTGAATACTTTCTATTCTCTGAATAAAATTATCGTTGGACAAAAAATTATACAGAGAAAAGTAATAAAATCTGTGCAAAATTTAATTAAATATGCATAAAACTGCTTCTGGAAAAAGAAAAGGAAAAACTGTGTAATTTACTGTGTAAATAGCCATTTCGGCCTGGGAGAAGCCCGCGTCCCTCGCGGCCCACGAGGCTGCTGGCGCTCGCGGCCCGGGAACAGCGCAGTCGCGGCCCAGCGAGCCCAGTAGCGCGGTCTTTTTTTTTTGTTTCTGTTCTCTCATTTTTCTTGGCCCAGTGGCCAAAACCGGCCCGAGAAGGGAGCCGCGCGCAGGTGTCCCGCGTCCCAGGCCGCAACCTGGGCCTGGGCCGGGAAATGGCAAACCCGCCTGGGCTCAATCTGGCCCAACTCGGTGGCATCAAATCTGATCCATCAATTTGGATCCGACGGCTGAGAGCGAAAATCGGTGGTATAAAAAGCTCCAAGCCGTCGGCCACCCCAAAACCCTAGCCATTTCTGTTCTTCCCCTTCTCTGTTCTTTCTCCAGAGCGGCGGCTCCGCCCGAGACAACGGCCGACGCGGCGGCGGCCATGGAGGCCACGGCGGCGGTGGTGGTCCGGCTGCTCCCCTCCTCCCTCTGTTTCTAGTTCTCTCTGCCACTGTACCGCAAAAGCGAGTAGCAGTAGCATGTGG
The DNA here is from genome assembly GCF_000003195.3 of Sorghum bicolor. Lineage (NCBI taxonomy): Eukaryota > Viridiplantae > Streptophyta > Magnoliopsida > Poales > Poaceae > Sorghum > Sorghum bicolor. The sequence goes on along the minus strand of NC_012871.2, from coordinate 13,613,170 downwards.
TCGCCCTTTGCGACCGGACCCGAGGAAGAAGTTGTGGCGCCGCTGCGGCGCCCCTCGCCGGAGCACGCGTGCGGCCGGAGCCGCGCGCGGCACCGTCGAGTGGCCCCGCGGTGGCGTCCCATGCCGCGTGGATCTCTGTCTTTTTTTTTCTCTCTGTTCTAGGGTTAGGATTTGGTCTTTCTGTGATCTTTCTATCCCGATCTGGATCCACTAACTAGTTAGGCGATTGATACCATTGATGGAATATATTCTGTGCAAAGGATCGACTAGTAGTAGATCTAGACGGGTTCAATCTTTGATTGGTAAACAACATGGTACATACTCTATACAAGATTTAAAAGGAAACTGTAAATACAAATAAATGGATAGGGATTAATGGAATTAGACCGTCGACGGAAGGAGCAGCAGGGGCGGCGGAAGATGATCCCGAGGCCATCACGTTGGTGGTAGAGTGGATCTTCGACGACGTCGGCGTTGGCAGTGATGCGGACGTCGAGGCGGCGCAGATCCGGCGTTGGTGAGACTTCCCGTCGCTGGCTGCGCTCCCTGGATCAGTTAGGGTTTTCTTAGGGTTTGGATGTCGGTGGGGAGGAGTGGTCACTCTCAACTTGTGAACAGTGCCGCCGCCCCCCACCTCTTATTTATAGCGCAGTGCGACGGGGGCCCACCAACCATATAGGCTTGGGCGCCCCCGATCAGGGCGCGAGACAAGGCCCAATAAGGCCGTTGGGCCATATTGGTGGGAGATCAAACCAACACAAAATGCTCAGATCACCTGTTATAATTATAATTAACTCTATAAACATGCTAGCTTAAATGTTCAGCAGGGGTTCTGACCATGGGTGCCTCCCTTATATAGAACAAAGAGGCAACTTGGCAAATGGCAACAAGAAGTGCTGACGTGTAGTAGACAACTCGGGATGGTTTCAACATTTTTAGCTGCCGTGCCCTGTAGTTAAACCATTAAAGTATTAAACCAATGTCAGTAAGTCAATACTTAGCTGCTTGGTAGTTTCAGCTTACACTAAAACTCAGTTTTCGATCATATGATACGAATTTTCTATTTGATTGCTGTTCGTTTCACTGAAAACTTGAAAAGCCAGATTTGTTGTCTAATAAGTTCAAGCATTGTTTACTAAGGTACTAGATGAAGCATTGTTTAAAACTGCTCCTTTAATGAGCATTGTTTTCTAAGGTTCTTCAGACTTAACCTTATTAATCAGACATGGACGCATTAGCTCCAAGAACAGTTCGTATTAGACGACGATGACATGTGTGGTACAATCGTCTTCATATCGGATCGAAACTGGGTAGGACGAGGACCTGTGAGCTCCGAGTGAGAGATGATTCGTACCGGACATGAAAACATTAGCAGGAATCGAGACTTGGTATTACCAGGCAAACGATGACTTTAGAGTGAGCAAAAGTTACAACTCTTGTTAAGTTGTTTTATTTAAAGCAAAAGTTTTTTAAGCTCAATTGCTTGATTGATGCCTTGAGCTAGGCAAACTTGTAGCATCATCTTACAGTACACTTCTCAGAGTTGTCCCTCGCTCGCGCTCGCGCGCATGGCCATGCCCCCGGCCATGAGCCACATGCTCTTCCTTGCTCTTCTCTCCGCGTTGCCTCTCAGCCCCTCCGCCGCCAGCGGGAACACGCTGACGCAGTCCACGACCGTCGCCGGCGAGAAGATGCTGGTGTCGCCGGGCAACGCCTTCCAGCTGGGCCTCTTCGCCGCCAGCAACCACTCCAAGTGGTTTCTTGGCATATGGTTCACCGTCTCGCCGGACACCGTCGTCTGGGTCGCCAACCGCGACCGCCCGCTGAACAGCTCGTCCGGCGTGCTCGGGCTCAACGACCGCGGAGCTCTGGTCCTCCTCGACGGCGCGACGACTAACAGCACCACCGTCTGGTCGTCCTCCAGCTCCAACTCCAACTCCAACTCCAACTCCTCCGCGGCGGCCGTCGTCAGCGCGGAGCTCCGCGACACGGGCAACCTGGTGGTGACGGACGCGGCGGGCGTGGCGCGGTGGCAGAGCTTCGAGCACCCGACCAACACGTTCCTCCCGGAGATGCGGGTCGGGAAGAACGTGAGGACCGGCGCCGACTGGTCCCTCTGGTCGTGGCGCAGCGCCGACGACCCGTCGCCCGGCGACTTCCGCTACGTCATGGACACGGGTGGCTCGCCGGAGCTGCACGTCTGGAGCCACGGCCGCAAGACGTACCGGACGGGCCCGTGGAACGGCGTGCGGTTCAGCGGCATCCCGGAGATGACCACCTTCGAGGACATGTTCGAGTTCCAGTTCACGGACGACGCCGCCGGCGACGGCGACGGCGAGGTCTCGTACATGTTCCGCGACCGCGACGGGTCGCCCATGTCGCGGGTGCTCCTGAACGAGTCCGGCGTGATGCAGCGCATGGTGTGGGACGCCGCCTCCGGGTCGTGGAGCAACTTCTGGTCGGGGCCGAGGGACCAGTGCGACAGCTACGGCAGGTGCGGCGCGTTCGGCGTCTGCAACGTCGTCGACGCCACGCCCTGCAGCTGCGTCAGGGGGTTCGCGCCGAGGTCGGCGGCGGAGTGGTACATGCGGAACACGTCCGGCGGGTGCGCCCGGAGGACGCCGCTGCAGTGCGGCGGCGGTGGCGGGGACGGGTTCTACCTCCTGCGCGGCGTGAAGCTGCCGGACACGCACAGCTGCGCCGTGGACGCCGGCGCCAACCTCGAGGAGTGCGCGCGCAGGTGCCTCGGCAACTGCTCCTGCACGGCGTACTCGGCGGCGGACATCCGCGGCGGCGGGAGCGGGTGCATCCAGTGGTTCGGCGACCTGGTGGACACGCGGCTCGTCGACGGCGGGCAGGACCTCTATGTCAGGCTGGCAGAGTCTGAACTAGGTATGCCTGAATTCCCTGCTTCGTCATGATTCACCAGTGTGCAGTGCAGTGCAGTGCTATCATCAGAAATTTTGATGGTGCAAATTTTCGTGAACGGGCAATTTCACCTGCTTGGTACGGAGGTTTTCATACTCAAGCTCAAGCTCAACGTGTGAAGAATTCATTTCCTGACATGATACGCACTAGAAACTAGAATTCGATTGAGTGCTGATTCAAACAACTCCAGCTAAATCAATTGACTTTGTAGCAGAGTAGATGCACAAATTGAGTTTTACAAATTTTTGTCCAAGAACTTTTTGTAATTTTGGCGGCTTTATTTCCCCCAACGGTATTGTTATAGTGTATTCGTTGGCATGAAAATGAAAATGGTAAATCCCTTTTAACAGAGCTCATTTTTGTTTAAAAGTGATCGATATTGTTTATGGCCATTTACAAAAATTGAGTTTTCTAATTTATTTTGGAGCCTTATTTGCAATTGGTACACTAAATGGCTTGTTGTTAAAATGACAAATAAAGAAAAAAAATCCGGCCGACCAAGAACCATTTTCATCCGGCGTGGCATACAAGTACAACAAACTCCTCGTTTTCATTTAAATTTGGGACCGACCAAGAACCGTTTTCATTTAAATGACATCATAGTCTCCGTAACTATAATTGTCAATTACCGAGTGTTGCAAGTGGAGGTGTTTTTTCGAAGCTCTTGTTTGACTTTGCTTCTCATCCTTTATTCCAAGCCAGTAAAATACACTCCTACTAGGATCATGTTGGTAGTTCATCTACTCTACTCACTTAATAGTATATATGTATATAAATACATACATAATCTTGAACAATCAGTTGGTCGCATATATAACATGATTCTAGGGAATAATGAACCCATTTGGGCTTTGGCGTCAACTAACTTGTACATCTGTATGGTTCTGGGACATTCAAATTTTCGTCAGTCAAATACTCGCTCAATTTCCTTGTAGAACATTGTCGCTGCAATTGCAAGACGTTTTCAGGCACTGCCTAGACCTTTAATTTTCAGTCACCTACCAGGATGTACCAACAAGTCCAAGTCATGCTTCATTCGCCAGCTGCGGCGAGACGATGCATGCTCTGTGTTTTGTTCACTGTCTAATAAGTAATAATCTCATTAATTATGTCTTCATAGAATTGAAATCTAGATTGATATGCATAACTGAAAAGTCGACTCAACTCAACAACATTGCCTGCCATCAGTCCAAATCGCCCTCACATTATGTCGTCGTAGCTGCTGAGAAATTGCTAGCTAGATTGAAGCAGTCACTAATAATCACTGTCTTCAGACGCTACCAAGAACACCCGGAAGAAGTTTGTGGCTGTCATCACGCTGCTGATCGCCGGCTTCGCGTTGCTGCTTCTATCTCTTGCCTTTATGATTTGGAGAAAAATGCGGCGCAGGCGCAGCAGCAAGAAAGGTTAATTTTTTTTTATGATTTCTGTAAGCATCTTTGTCTGATGACAAAGAGCAAGCATATATATGTATCCTCTAAACGACTCTCCATTTATTTGCATGCACTGCAGTTAGCATGGTTGATGAGGCAGTGGAGCTTATGATGAGCAGCAGTGAATGCCCCACGTACCCTCTGGAGATCGTTCGAGCAGCCACCAACGGGTTCTGTGCAGACAATGTGATTGGGCGAGGCGGATTCGGCCTAGTGTACAAGGTATAGGATCGGAGTAGCTAGTAATCATATATATATATACGTCTGAATGTTTGTTTGCCAAATGTCTGATTGGATTATATATATATGATTCAGGGCCAATTGCCGGACGGGCAACAGGTTGCCGTGAAGAAGCTGTCAGCGGAGAACAGCGTGCAAGGGCTGAATGAGTTCATAAACGAGGTGGTCCTGATCGCCAAGCTGCAGCACCGGAACCTGGTCCGCCTTCTGGGCTGCTGCGTCCACTGCTCAGAGAGGATGCTAGTCTACGAGTACATGACCAACAAGAGCTTGGACGCCTTCATCTTTGGTGCTCGATCCATCTCCTGCTATATATCTATATATGTAGCTGCATTATATTGCTGCAACTGCAAGCAAGAATCGTTGCTGAACCGGCGGCGGCCTTGCATTTGCGTACGTGCGTGCGTGCGTGCAGATGCTAGGCGGCGTGCGTCGTTGCGGTGGAAGACGAGGCTGGACATCATCCTCGGGATCGCCAGGGGTGTCCTCTACCTTCACCAGGACTCGAGGCTCAACATCATCCACCGGGACCTCAAGGCTGCAAACGTGCTCCTCGACGCCGCCATGGTCGCCAAGATCTCCGACTTCGGCATCGCCAGGCTCTTCAGCGGCAGCGCTGATCGCCAAGAAACCATCACCAGGACAATCATCGGCACATAGTAAGAAGATCGAGGATGAACACACACTCTCTCTCTCGCTCTCACTCTACTGGATACATTGGCCGCCGCTATAGATTCTGACTGTGTGTTTTCATGCTTGGAATAATACGTACGGCAGTGGGTACATGGCGCCGGAATACGCCATGGACGGCACGGTGTCGTTCATGCAGGACGTGTACAGCTTCGGCGTCCTGCTGCTGGAGATCGTCAGCGGCAGCAAGAACCACCGAAGTTTCAATCTCATAGCACATGTAAGCAGCAGCTATATAGCATCCATCGACAGTCCATTTCAGAAACTTCACATAGTATAAGTGTATAATTCAGTCAGTTCATTCAGACGGAATTTCTCTGTCGAGACGACGAATAATTATATTTCTCATCATCAGGCATGGGGGCTGTGGGAAGCAGGGCGGAGCCACGAGCTGATGGACCCAGCAATTCGGAGCGACTGCACGGGAGCCGAGCTGGCGCAGGCGGCGACGTGCGTCCAGGTGGCGCTGCTGTGCGTGCAGGAGTGCCCGACCCAGCGGCCGCCCATGGCGGAGGTCATCCCCATGCTGTCGCGGCAGGTAGTAGCGCCGTCGTCGCAGCCGCAAAGGCCCGTGGTGTGCACGCCCAGGAACATCAGCCACGCTCTCGCCGTGGACGACGCGCGAGAGATCACCTGCGGCAGCAACGACGTAACCATCACGGACCTCCAAGGCCGGTAGCAATTAATACGCTGTATGCTCTACATTACATAGCATGGATCCATGGATGGATGGACGATCCTGCAGGACAAATTCTCTGCAGAGATAGTTTCCTTACAAATTATCTGCACAAAGCTAATGAGTAGTTCGTGGATTCAACTGTTTCCCCACAAGCTTAATTTAGATCATGGGGGTTTCATGATTCATGAACCACGCATTCTTCTTCTGCATGAAAAGCAACTAAGAAGGTTTTTTTTTTATTTTTTGGAAAGATAAAACCAACAAAGAAGTTTGTTTTGTGTCATATCACCAGCTCAGCGCCACCGCAAGCCCCGTCGTCCGTCGCTGCTGCTTTCAGCTTAGCATTTTAGACAGTGCTTGTTTGTTCAAAACGTAGGTCATCTGAGGATAAAGCCGGTCAAACTTCTCTAACATGACCCATCATCAATCTATAAATATAAAAGGATAGAGATGAAATTTAGTTTAAATTTTATTTCAGTCCACTTCAACACACATGAATTGAGATGGATATATAGACGTAGTCGAATTTACATCAATGTTAAGGTGGATTACAGTGAAAATTGAACTAAGTTTTACTCTAATTGACTCCAACACGTGTGGATTGAGATGAATTTGATAACATTCAAACAAGACCTTAAGTGGGATATCCCACACGTCCAATACCACCTCAAACCAAATACTACGTAAAGTCGTACACTGGTTGAAATACATCACTAGCGATAAAGCAGGCGGTAGGTCTTGTGGAACAAATTCGTAATGTAAGAACTTCAGTTGTACAACAAACAATGGTAGTTCCGTGGGATGCAAGCGGGGCTTGTCTGCAAAATGGAAACCCCACAAACAGGCTTAATTTTTGTGGGTTATAAGAAACCCACAAAGATAAAAGGGTTTGCAGACAAACCAGCTTGCCTCCCTACCTGGCTTGATGAGTTGACCAGGATAACTATATATACTTTCAATCAATTGTACAACAAACTAAACTGTATTATTAATCTCTAAACAAATTCCTAGTAGTAGCTCTAAACCAGAATCCTTCATAGCCTTGTAAAACATTGGATGTCGACCAAGATCAAGATTCGATCACAAGTGGCATTACAGTAGCCAAACAGAGGAATATCAAATTCTTAGCTAAGGGCTGTGGATTGTGCCATTGGGATGCGATGTAAAGCCATCATGCAGAACATCCAACTCGTCAGCTTCCAACAAGAAGCCATTCTCAAAGAACGCAGAGTGGAGGGCTTGAACACACTGTTTGGCCTCACTGTCATGGACCACCAAGGAAATGTTCACCTGTGTAAGGATGGTGTAACGGTATATCAGATTAGAGTCTCGGAACAATTATGGTGTCCCCGTCAAACATCAGGAGGAAAAATGAGTACCTTGGATGCCCCTTGCGATATCATCTGGACATTGACACCATTTCTTCGTAGAACATTGAAAGCCTGCCATGCAACAGTGGATATCAATTGTAAACATAGCATTGCATGATCATTTCTAGCACACGAGTTACTCTAGTACGTTTCTGCCACACTTCCTCAAATTGTAAGTTCATAGATCAACTCTGAAGATTGCGTCTGCAGCATTCTAGAGTGTTAACAATCATGAAGCTTAGGTGAAATGCACTTGCCTTTTCAAGAATCAAAGATGACCTCTGCACATTTCCAATTAAAGATATTATTGACCTGTTCTGCAGTAGATGAACAACTGCTATCTTTTCAAGCTCTTCAATTACAACATCAAGTTCCTGGTATATAGAAAGGTCAAAATTAGATTTGCCAAGATGCATCATCATCTGCTATAATCAACCAACTCTGGCCTCAGCCAATTGTCATTTAACAATATAAACAATTTCCAAGGTACAAAGGACTTTATTTTTACAAAAACTACCAACATGTCTCTTATTGAGTACAAAAGCAAATATGCAGCATTCACACTTGTTAATTCATTCCAGATCCTGATTAGCTTGTGTGTTGTGTGCATTGGTGTATTGCTTATAAGGTTGTAAATGAGGTCACCGGAAGGATGAGACATGGTCAAAAAAGTGTTGGGAAGGCACTGAGCAGAGAGGAATCAAGAAATGCACAGAATGATATATAATGTTTCTTTTCTTTAATATAGTGACAAATGTTTCTTTATATAGAGATCCTAATAAAATGAATCTAGCCTGTACGAATATGGATTATGACCCAGCCAAATAACAGTCTAAACCAAAGCTAACCAAAGTCCTGTTAGTCGAGGTCGTTCAGTTATCTAAAGGGTGATCTTGTAACCAAATGTGTGTGTAAAGTTTCCTAATGATGTTCTCTTTGATATAATGATACACAGCTCTTGTATGTTCAAGAGAAAAAAAATTCTATACCTACGAGGCACCAATGGTGGGATGGGAATCCTAGGGTGCCATTATAGGTCCAACCCCACATAACATCAAGTGAGAAAATAATGCAGTTAGTTTTTTGTTCCAAAAAAAAGACATGGAAAACTTGAAGCAAAGTGTTATCTTTATCTAGTTTACGCGGATTAAGGAAAAAACAAATCTTGCAGAAATATAGTCATTGACAAGAAATTAACAATGAACAAACATTTCTGTGCTGAACCAATTCACAACTCCATAGTTTCGATGGATCCAGTGTCAAAGATATGCTGACTTCACTAGTGGCCACACAATCAACAGACATGCCCGAGTCTTCAAATATCGAAAAAACCTGAAAACTGATAAAGTTACAACCAAAGATTGAAATAGAAATAGTAAACTCAAGGAAAGTAGCCTCGGAATAGTTGTACCTTAGCTAGAAAACCATACTGGCCAAGCATGCGTGTGCTCACTATATCAAGCATTGTAATATTTGATTTCAAAACAATGCTAGTCAAAACAGTCTAGAATAAAACATGTCAATATTTGGATTAGAGAGCAAGAACAAGTAGACAAGTCTAAGATTAGAGCTTAGCCAAGTAACAAACCTTACTCATATCTCTTGCTTTAGTGATAAGAGTACCAGGGGCTCGACGGTTATAAGAGTTCTTAACCCTAACAGGTACATCGCCTTCTCTAGCTGGTCGCATTGATTGTGGATGCAAAACCTAAAAGTAATAATAATTGATGGAAACCAGTCAGTAAATAAATATCATATAAAACCACTGGCTCAGTAAAATGCTAAGCTGAAAAACTAGACCACAATGTATTACCGAGATCCATCGAAGTAGTTCATTTGTCAATGTTTCCCTTAATGGATAACAACACATACCTGCGCTCCAAAATAGGCAAGTTCGGCTGCCTCATCAAATGTCAAGTATGGCACTGGTTTTGCCTTAGGATGGATATTTGGGTCACATGTTAAAACACCATCAACATCTTTCCAAACCTACAAGAAACAAGATCAGTGTTATAAGTCAACTACACAGGAACAAAAATAAATTAGCAACGATGTACTCCTCCCTCCCTCCCTCCCTCTGTGTTGTGCGAAAGAGCCTGTAGTAAGTGCTTGCAAGTAGTAGAACCTCCTCCCTGTGGGAGAATTTAGGCTGGTTAAAAAAATCCCCTTGCCGGCAAAGTCGGGGTTCGGGGGTTTTCTCGGCTTGCATGGTTGAGGTCTTCTATCTTAATAACTAAACCCTGGGGGGCATACCCTTGACGGGCCAAGCTTGACTCTCTCTGTTGTTTTTATAAATTAAGTTTTAGAGGGCAAAATTCTGTTCTTTTCACATTAGGGTTCTCGACTTCTCGCCTACCATATTCTCCTAAAATGTTCTTCTATGAACAACGTTTTACATTTACTAGGTCAAACATAAACATAGCTTTCATCCTAAACTTCACATAATTCATTTAATGAGTACATATCCATGTATCAGAGATGAGGCTAGGAAAAGCTGGGATGAAAAAGACGTTCATGGGGTTATCCAAATAATTAAAAAATTATCCTAAACTAAAGACTTCATTTTAATGCTTAGATGCTCGGAGACCAATATCAACCAAAAAAACAAAAGGAAACCCTAACTTACAGTATTCATATTAAAAATAATAAGAAGCTATCAAGCCTTATGCACTCGCTGTCAACATTGGGCCTATGGAAAGTAAGTCTGCACTAACCATTGAATTAAATTGATCGCCTATTATGGCTTGGACCAAACAGTAATTGGTCCAAGGAGGGAGACAGTCTAGGAAAACAAATCACAAACCTGGATTTCTCTTAATCCCAAGGCTTTGCCAATGGTTGTAGCTGTTAAGTCGCTACCACCCCTGCCCAAGGTGGTTATTGCACCAGATCTCCATCCCTGCAATTTTAAGTGCATGAAATGTTAACATTACAAGAACAAACTCTTTCAAAGGAAAAAAACATAAGGATTAAGGACAAATGGAGCATTGATACCCCACAAATGAAATGTAAAACATGGAACCTTTCCAAGAAAGCCTGTGACTATAGGAATAGCAGGATCGTTAATCCAGTCCCCATGTAGCCTCTTTGCAACAGCAGGATAAGTTGCTTCCAGAATATCCGCATTTGTGAAATCATCAGTAGTTATAAAGCCAAGATCAAATGCATCATACTGCAATGAAGCAAGAATCAGAAACTTTGACTAGATATCTACTTGGTTGATGCTTTACATGAAGAATTTCCAATACATAGACAAAAATTTACTAAAAGAAAATAGGATCACGAAACACTTATTAGCAGTATCTGTATAAGAATACAAAAAATATACTGACTTGCCAAGAATTTGGAACTACAGTTTGTACTACATGCAATGCATTAATGAATTTCCTAGTAGACTGCATGGCATTAAGATAAGTAGCATGGACATATTTGAAACACGAGAAAGACCATCCAAAATGCAATCAACTCAAAAATGTACCTGCCGAGCTTTTACCCCAATTTTGTTTAAAAGAGCAGCAAATATTCTTGTAGACATGCATTCACCAAATGAAACTAGATAATCTCGTGTCCTAAGGGTCAGCTCTTTCATCATAGCAATTCCCTTAAGAAGTTGTTCAAGTTCATCCAACAAACCTACAAGATTTCAAATTGGAAGTTGTGTCGTTTATTCAGATTCAATAAATATTACCAGCACCACAGACAAAGCCTGGATAGTGAAATATTCATGTACATGTTACGAAAGTTAGGTTCTGAGTAAGCATGAGTTATCTAAACAGAAAGCTTAAAATATAAGCATAAGCTTGAAAACTACATTGTCAGTTCATCTACGTGAACACTAATATTGCTTTGTTGTCAGAAACTGGTTTGCTAGATTCTTTTTAATACAGCGAATCAAAGGTTGCATCATTTGAAGTGGATAAATATAGCAATTAAGCCATATGATGCACCAATCTCCACCTTCATACCCTATATGGAGACATTTCCTGAGAGAAATTTGATGTGGGTGAACATGAACACACCACACTACAAGTTAATTCAGCATGTTTTGTAACCCTGAAGACTTGAAATACAAAGAGTCAAAGGAGAAGCATTTGGCAAAATGGGCAACATCTTACCATAAATAATTGACCTATCTAGCCCAAGCTGATCGAGTGTCCTAGACAAGGCAAAACGGTAGAAAGCAATCAGGCAAATGCATTCCAAACAAATCCACTCGATGCAAGTAAAGCATTGTAATTCACACAGAGCCATACCCCAGATGCAATTCCTTTACAAAGGATAGCTCCTCGAGCTCTGAGACTTTGGTCGCGCCACAGCCTACTGCTTTTTCCCCAGCCTGCAACAAGAATTTGAAAAACCACTTTTTCAATCCTAAATCGTAATGGTGTATGGTCCCTCATAAAACTAACACCTTGCATATCGAAGGTTGGTGGAGCTAGAGCTAGGCATAGTGGTGCAGTAGAATACCATGAGCAGTTTGTTGGTGGTCTTCCCCATCGCCGAGAGCACGACGACCGGGCGCTCCTCGGGGAAGCTGAGGATGAGGTCTGCCACCTCCCGCATCCGCTCGGCCGAGGCCACCGACGACCCGCCGAACTTCATCACGACTGTGAGCTCCCCGTCGCCGCCTCTCTCCTGCGCAGCCGCCACCGAGGCATCCTTCTTCTCGACAATGGCGGCGGCGCTGACGGCTCGCTGGCACCGGACCGTCGCCTTCCTCAGGCACGGCGCGGCCGGGACCGCCGCAGGCGCCAAGGCCCCGCGCCGTCTCGCGGCGGTGGCACCGTCAAGTGCAAGTCCCAGCCGCGGGGTGGTACGGAGAGCCGGCGCCGCCATGCCGGTGCCGTGAGGGTGCAGCAGGGGGGTGTGGAGGCTGGAGGCGCGCGGCCGGGGCGCGGGGCGAGAAGAACGGACGGCGGAGAGTAGTGCGAGGTGGTTCCTTCGAACGGGTCAGATTTCAGTCATCCATATATATGTCCATGTTTGGACAGACGATTTTAGAAATTGACATTTCTATGGAACGAGATCCTCCTAGGCCTTGTTTAGTTTCAACAAATTTTGTAAAATAGATATTGTGGTATTTTTGTTTGTATTTGATAAATATTGTCTAATTATATATTAGACTCAAAACTCACAAATTATAGGTAAATTGTCCAATTAGTTATTATTTTTATTCATATTTAATCCTCCATGCATGTGATGCAAGATTCGATATGACGGGGAATCTGAAACTTTTTGCAAAATTAAGGCTGTGTTTAGTTCCTCAACGATTTTTTTAGCACTGTAGTATTTTTATTTATATTTGCAAAAATTATGGACTAACTAGGTTCAAAAAATTTGTCTCGCAAATTATAGACAAAATGTGCAATTAGTTTTAAATTTTATCTATATTAATACTTTATACGTGCGTCTAAAGATTTAATGTGATATAAAATTTCAAAAAAAGGTTTTGAGGAGGAAGTAAACGAGACCCTACTTTAGAATCGTTTACGAAGGAACACAAGTGTCCTTTCTATTTGAAAGATACGCCCATTCCTTCACAAAAGGCAGGAATAAAAAATAATCTAAGGCCTTGTTTCTCGCCTAAGAACTTTTCACCTATTATATTATATATAATCTTTGACACATACATGGAGCATTAAATATAAATGAAAAAATTAATTATATAATTTATTTAAAAATTACGAGTGAAATCTTTTAAATCTAATTAATTCATGATTGGACATTAATGACCAATGGGGCTCATTTCCGCGCGCATTCGCTATGCCTTCTACGGCCCAGAAGCAATATCGAGCGGACACCCTTTGTACTTGATGAAATCGCATCCCCTCCAGCTCCTGTCTCTGACTCTAGCTCCATTTGTCGTCTCCAAGTCCTACACCGCCCCCTCCATCTCCTCGCAGCCTGCCCCTCCGTCCTCCTCGTCGGCGCTCCTCCACACCCCTCGTGCGTCCTCTTCGCCCCATTTATTGGGCCCCTCCGTCCTCCTCGTTGGAGCTCCTCCACACCCCTCGTGCGTCCCCTCCGCCCCACTTGCTGGAGGCCCTCGGAGATTCCCTACCGGCCACCATCAGTGTCGGAGGTCAGGCATCCGCCACCGACGAGGTTCCTTACCGGCCACCATCGCTCCTTAGCTCCTCCGTCAAGCTCGCTCCTCATATCTATCGAGCTTTCTTCTTGTTGCGTCGAGTCGTGCCTAAGCTCGCTCCTCAGATCCCTCGAGCTCCCTTCTCCTGCACATCAAGTCGTACCCGAGCTTGCTGGCGGCCTTCCTCCGCGCGCTAGGGCTATGCCCAAGTCTGCTCGCGGGGCGGCCTCCATGCACGCCCAGGGAGCCCGCTCACTGCCATCTTCCATGCTGCCAGGATGCCCGATACTCCACGCGTGCCGAGAGAGCTTACTCGCTGCCATCTTCCACGCAGATGAGTCAAGATGGCAACGGATACCCGAAACCCGATGAGTTTTTACTCTATTAGGGCAAGGGTATAGGTCAATTTCTCTACCTATGGGTTTGTTAATGGGCAAAAATCTAGACCCAACGGGTTTATGGGCATGGGTCTGGGATGTAGTACCCAAACTCGTAAACCCATGGATTTTTAAAACCCGATCCATCATAATGAATCAATTATATCAGTCCATAATATTCTAAATTTTTCTACTAAACTACTACATTTAGAGACATATACAAGATGATATGTCTATTCAAGTGAAAAATAGGAAGACTGAATACAATTTCATATTCTGATACATGATTTTTATGTTTTATTTTTTTGTTTGTTGCCATGTGAATGTGCCCATGGGCAACCCGATGAGTACCCGTGACCCGATGGGCATGGTCTGGGCACCAAGTTAAACCCGTCATAGGCCATGGGTTTTTTAGTGGGTAGATTTTATGTTCATGGGCATGGGTTTTGTAACATCCCAGATTTTTACGTACACCAAAAATACGAGATTTTTAAAATTTTTCTTGTAATCTTGTGAAGCATATAGTTTTTAGGTCTAATTCGATCCTAACCCGCTAACAAAACATCGCATTCATATAGGATTGTTTGTAGACGAGTGCTCTTGTTCGTGAGTCGTCTTAAGTTGGGTCTTGTTTAGGGTTTTGAGTTTCTTTTGGAGTGCACAAATCCGTAGCAAAGTCTTTCTGAATCTCTGTTGAGCCTATCTCAAAGGCGAAGCGAATCCCTTCTCAACCTTTCTATTGGAGTACGTCTCAAACTCCTTTGAAATTCTTTCCGAACCCCTTTCCAATCCTTCGTGATCTCTTCCACCTCCTTGGTTCCACTCTTGAATCCCTTTAAATCTCTTCTTGAAATTCCTCTTATATGTATATTCTTCCAAATTCGTTTTAGTATCTAATTGAATCTCTGACAAATCCCTTTGACTCCCTCTCTTGTTCAGTAAATCAAAAATGGGGAAAACCATCTCTACTCCCATTTGGCCCGATCGCCCCAGCTCCTTTCTCCCAGCCCAGCGCTCCCTCGGCCCAGCACCCTTGCGCGGCCCGCCTCCCGCATCCGGCCCAGCCTGCTCTCCACCCCCCTCCCTGTTCGGCCCACGTGGACAAGGGCGCCATCGGCCTAAGGCCCAGCCAGCACCCCTCCCTGGCCAACCCTAGGAGGCGCGCCCTGCCTTCCAAGACGCCGCCGCCGCGCCCTCCTGCTCCCTGCCGCGCCCGCGCCTGCCCCTCCACCTCGGCGTTCGTGCCGATGCGCGCCACGCGTCCCATCCTAGGCACGGACGCCTAGCAGCAGCCATGCTCGCCCGAAGCCCTAGCGCTCGCGAATAAAAGCGCTGCCGCCGTCGCCCCTGCTCTCTTCCCCATGGCGCCGCCGCCACCCTCTCCCCCATCCCTAGCCCTGTTGTCCTCGTCAAGCAATGGGGAACCAGCAGCCGAGCACCAACCTCGCCCGCGCCTCGGCCACGCCTTGGAGCTTCGCCATGCCAACGAGGCCCCAGCGTCCTCCGCGACCGCGACGTCGCGCGGACTCGCGGCCACGATGACCGCCGCCGAGCCGCACCGCGAGCACGTCGCCCCCGCATCGTCCTCGCCAAGTCGAGCCACGGCCGCACCACCGCCCCACCTCGTCGCCACAACACCGCTGAGCAGCAGTAGAACCGCGACGACGTCCTCACCATGGTCGCTGCCGAGCCACCACGACGCCGTCGTCCGCAACGTCGGTCGCGATCCCGCAACCCCCATGGTGACCGCGCCCTCGCCAAGCACCGCGACCTCGTCCGGTGTCCACGACCACGTCCATGCCAGCCATGGAGACCGCGACCGCGACCCCGATATCGATCTGCGCCACCACAACGACGCCGTGCTCATGCCCCGTCGCCCCCGCGTCGACCTCGTCCCCGGAGCCCCAACCTCGTCGCGACGCCGCGGCCGTGCCTCTGCTCTGAGCCACGACGCCGTGACCTCGCCCAGGAGCCCGCGACGTCCCCGTCCTCGCCACGGTCACCGCATCGAACTCCTGTGCACGACCTCGCCAAGCTAAACCCCCGGTGAGCCTCGCCCAGACCAAAGTTTTCCCCTTCCTATTTCGCCTCGCTGAGACCGGCCTTCGTGCCGTGTTCTTCCACTGTCGCAGGGAAGCAGTGGCCTCATCGTGCCCTTGCCGAAGTTGTGACGCCTTCCCGGCCAGCCGCAGCGAGCCACAGCCAGCCAGCAGAAGGCTTGCAGCTGATCTACGCCCTTCCTCGTGGTCAGCAAGGTCGAACCTTGAACCTTGCCGACATCGTCTCCGACGTCGGCAAAACCCTTGTCCTTTCTTGTATCTTTGTATAAACTTGTTATATGATTTATCTCTATCCATGCCTGTGCCGTGCCTTCGTGCCGGTCTATTGATCTATTTATCTCTCTCTATCTTGTGCCATGGAAATGTGCTACTCCGAGTCATCGTTGTGTCTCTGTGTTGTCAGTGGTCGAGCTGTGATTCTTTGAGTATTGCCGTTGTCTGGGGACCGTGTCGTCGAGCTGGTTGAGAGCGATGTGTTTGAACGTTACGATCGCGAACTCGTACCACTTCGACTATAGCATTTCCTCGGACCTAGCGGTGACAACCGCATCGCTACGGGCCTTAGGAATAGCCTTGTGCTGATTTAGATGCACAGTCGTGGTGCCCTACGAGTGAGTTCGGATCATGGAGTCGTATCTCTCTTTATCCAACCGTCGTTCATTCCATGATGAGTTGGTCGAAAGAGTATGAACTCCATTCTTCTTCTCTCTTGCTATTAATCCCCACCGATCCAGTAAGATGCGGATTGAGCCCCTTTTACTTGTTTGATGTTTTGTTTCCAATCCCGCGATTCCCGTCATTGCTATGGCAAGTGGATCAATGGAAAGTGAAACCCGTGTCTTTTCTTGCCTTTTGGTTCTTCATGTTTAAACTCTTGTATGCTTGTACCTATTCGACCGTAGCATTTCCTTGGTTCTCGCGGTGACAACCGCACTGCTAAGAACCCTAGGAATGTCTTAGTGCATTTAGTGCACCTAGGTTGTGGTACCCTACAAGCAGCTTGAGCACTCGTGTTCCTTGTGTGTCACTCCTTCTAATCCCCGTCTCTTACCATGGCGAGTGGATGGGAAGAAGTAGACTGTTGATATTTGGGAACGCAATAAGGAATTGATCCGCAAGCGCACGGATATCGGTGAGCACTTCACCCGGGAAATTATCCAGAGTATCATATTTATTTTTTTACCACTAGGAGAAAGAGTGCATCTGACTAACCGGTCTATTACTACTAACCCTTTAGGCAACAAAGAATGTCTCTCGATGTGAGTGATAAATAGAAAAGACTGCAACCGTAGTCTCCTTCTAACCTTGGTAAGGATGATCTACTGTTCTAATGGGGAGGCTAACGGAATCTAGACACCACAAAGGATGTTCAACCCGCACCTATAAACCCTATCCTTCCTGCTAACGAGATATGGTCTGCAAAGGTAACTCGGAATTGTCACGTTCCTCACTACTACCACGGTCCAGCTAGTCAGGGAATATCTATGAGTACCCCAGCCTAAACACCACGTTTATGCCAGCAATGATTACTCTAAACTCTACGCGAAGAGATTAAAGTAAACTCATAAACCATAAGAACAATAAAACAAGAACTTACTAGAATTTAGAAGTCGAAATACTGAAGAATCCTAGGAGCAAGCTTCGGGTTAGGGATCAGGTACAAGCTTGGAGTAGACACCGACAGGCCGGGCTTCCTCCAATCTACACCTCCACTCTATTTCTCTCAATCTAGTAGAAACTAGAAGATCTATTTCTACTTTACATTGGTTGCTAAGCCTAAAAAGAAATATTAATTAGAGAAGAAGTTTTCCTTCGAGGGCACCCCTCAATCTCTATGATAATTTCTTGTCTTCTCCAGGGGCCAGGGGGGTCTCCTTATATAGTCCACCCCTTCTATGCGTTTTTGGGTCGATAGACGAGGTGGTACTATGTTTTCCTTGATCCAATAGATCAGTGGAACATCCCGTGCGAAGAGAGTTCTGATTGACATCCAGCAGGGGGCGGGCGCCCAGGTCACCAGGGCGGGCGCCCTGGGCCTGGCCCCTTTCGGCCTCTGTTTTCTTCCGTGGCTTCTGGAGTCTTCTAGATGGTAGAAAATCGCGCGGTGCGTTGATATCTCTATGTAATCCCGACATGTGGGCCTTTCTTCCTTATTTCCTGATAACCCCCTACAGAAACAGATAAACAACAAAACTCGTGGAATTCTGTCAGATCAAACCCTAATTCTAGGTGTTGGTTGCATATTGGTCCTTTCTCTTGTTTATTTGATAATTAAAATTGATACTTAAGAACCGTCAATAAATACCCCCATACTTAGGCTTTTACTCGTCCTCGAGAAAAGGATGGTTAAGAACAATATCTGGGGTAAACATTTAAAAACATTCTCTATATTTGCAGGGTGTTAAAATTCCACTGTGTACCATAGTCAGGGAAGTTTATGGTTAAGAGTAAAGATCCTTACTTCTCAATCCTGTCACTTGGAGTTTTTGTATATTTTTGAAAGAAAGTTAGCATACCTTTTTATCCTCATAGGTTCTCTCAGATCACTCATTATTTTTTATATATCTCACTGAGGTTGTTTTATTTTGCAAAAATTCTCAAGCATACTTACTTTGCATTTATTGCCTGATCAAAACGGGATCCGAGGAGGGGAATGTCATACCTTAGATCAAAGACTTTGGAAATTAAAATCTTTGTCAACTCTTGCTGGCATATTGCTTATTAGAGGGACCATGGGCTATCATTTTTCTCTTTTCTCTTCTTTTTTTTAAGTGGATACCGAGGTACCCCTAATTCTACTGCCGGACACTTGTCCATTTTTCTGTGAGGTTGTCGAGCACTTGCTCCTTTTTATTTCCTCGAAATATCTCTATTTTTGCATAGCCCATGCCTCTAATGCAATAATACTTCGGAAGAGTGAATCTTTCTGAAATAGTGTCTTGATCTTAGGAGCATGATAAATCTCTCAACAAGGGTCTAACTCATTTTGAACAAACTCAATACAGAGTAGATAGCTTTTATAATCATAATTAATATTTTCAGTTGGCATATAAAACACTGAGGATGGTAGCTAGAATTTTGAATATTTTGAAATAAATTCTCCAAGTAGCAATGATATCAAGAATAAGAAACTCATACTCTACCATCACATATTCCATATTGACTTAAGTAACACAGGGTTTTAAAATGATTTTATAATAATTGCAAGTTTTCAGGAAATATCATAGATTGAGATTAATCATGATTAGAAATTTTTTAATCTTTTTATCATGTCGGAAACAATATTCTGCATAATCCAAAATATATATATGTGTAAAGTAAAGTGTGCAGAGTGTGTACCTGAATCGTGGAGTGGTGTAGTCGGAGTGTGTTTAGCATGTTGAGGGATCTCCCCCATACTTGTTTTCTGCTTTCTTACAAAGATAAAGTGGAAACACAAGACATAATAATAATAATAATAATACTCTTTATTAATCTTGAGGCATTTATTACAAAAGACTAGTAGCAAACTGATAGCAAACTGATAATAATAGCAAACCTAAACCGAATTTAAAGATAGATAACTAAGATGCATTGCCTCAAGGTCTAATCTAGATAACTTAGCGGCGCTCTAATTCCTTGATCTTCTTGTTGGCACTGGCAAGATCCTGCCTAAGGCCTAGTATAACGGTGTTGTGGTTAGAGAGCTGCCTAGTGAAAGGATCTAATTGGCCTAGAGGGGGTGAATAGGCGTATCTTAAAAACCTGAAACTCAAAAACTCAAGTTGCGGAAGTCAAATGTCTGTCGGTACCACCGACAGTTTGGGCCGGTACTACTGGTGTCACACAGCCAGTACTACCGATGCAAACTGCTGGTACTACCGACTCCCTAAGACAGCTACGAAATCTGAGTATAAAGTGCTTAGATTTCAGATCTGAGTTTTACCCCACTTTCCTGAGTATAGAAGAGGATGTTGTTGGAGTCCCCTTAGCTTAATCCTTCACCACAACGTAGATCGACCTTTGTTTACCTGTTGAAAGAAGGAAAAGAGAGAGGAACACAAAGAACACAAGCAAGGGTAGTCGAAGCTACCTCCACAGCAAGACAAGGAATTTTTCTCGAGGTTCGGCAATCTCCACTTAGGAGTACCTACGTCCCCGTTGTTGAGGTGACCACTAAGGTCTGACCACTTAGGTCTCCTCCTCAAGCAACCACAAAGGTTAGCTTGATGTTTCCACTAAGAATCAAAGGGTAATACAAACACTTCGGGGTGCCCTCACAAATAAGTCAACACGGGCAACCACGAAGAACGCCTAGCCGGCTAGGGTTCCAAGAACCCAAGAGTAACAAATACAAACCAAACCGGCAAGACGAGGAACGGAGTGCTCAAGTCGCAGATCGATGCTCCCAACTCTCTAATCTCACTTCTCTAGCTCGAATCTCTCAAGAAATGAAGTCTAGGAGCAAGAGGGAGAGAGAGTGGGTGAGACAAAGCTTGGAGACTGTTTTCTCTGAGTTGGAGTAGCTAGAATGAGCAAACCAACGGTTAGAAAAGAGGAGAGAGCTATTTATACTAGAGTACAGAACACTGGCCGGTACTACCGGTGCAAACACCGGTAACACCGGTGCCCCCAGATCTAAACGTGAGAAAGCTGAGAAAGATGCGAGAAAAAGGCCTACCGGTACTACCGGCCAGCGCCGGTACTACCGGTGGAAGGCCGGTACCACCGGCAGTGCAAAATCTCGCAAAACATGAGTTCTGCGGGATTCAAAATCTCGCAAAACATGAGTTCTGCGGGATTTTTGCCTGCCGGTACCACCGGTCAAAGCCCGGTACTACCAGTAGTTCATTTTCTCGCAAAACTCAGGAGTAGAGCTGGCACTGCCGGTACCACCGGCCCTGAGAGCCGGTACTACCGGCTCACCCTGGCAGAGAAGGAACTTTCCAGAAGTTCGTGTGTGCAAGTGTGTCTCTCAAGCGCAAGACCTAAGTTGACCTGAGCCCCTTTATCCTCATCTTACCGACTCAATTTGCATCCCTCTTGATAGTGCGGCGTTTCCTATAACTCAAACAAGAAATAAAACTAGGTAGCTTCTTGAGTTGAAACGTCGCTTAAATGAAGAAATTTTGGGGGTGCTGTGATTCACAAAATGTGTTTGTTTGATTCCATCAATGAACTAACACCTGTAGATTACACTTGATAGACATGTTAGTTCCTAATTTGATTGTCATCAATTATCAAAACCCACACAGGGGGCGAATGCACTTACAAACTCCCCCTTTTTGGTAATTGATGACAACCAACTTAGGCTTATAAAAGATTGAAAGAAGTAGAGCTTTTGAATTCCAAAAGTTAGGTTGGGCTCCCCCTTAATGTATGCTTTGGATTTGGAATTTCAAGTCTTGATTGATATCAAGATGGCATACATTAAGATCAAGCTCCCCCTAAATTTTGCAATCTGTGGGGTGCCTAAAAGAGTGTGTGTGTGACAAGAAATAAACCGTGATGTGTATGACAGGATATATCACAAAGAGTAAAAGAAGAACTTGAATGATTATGCAAGAACCAAGGAGCTCACAATAACCATTCAAAAACAACATTGCACCAACAAAAGTCTAAAGAAGCTAACACAAGCAAGATATAACGAGGAATAACAGTGTTTAGCTTACAATCATCCATCACACAACGTAGTTCTTGTTCACCACACATAGTTCATCACTAAGAAAGATTAAGACGGGCACCAACAACTAACTTATTACAGCAAATATAAGCCTGACACTCCCCCTTTGGCAGCAAGTGCCAAAAAGGGTAGGCTGCGAGGGAGAGCTAGAACGACTACTCGTCACCACCACCAAGGTCGTCGTCGTCGTCGTCGCTGTAGTCGATGAAGGTACGCAGCGACCC
Source organism: Sorghum bicolor (assembly GCF_000003195.3). Lineage (NCBI taxonomy): Eukaryota > Viridiplantae > Streptophyta > Magnoliopsida > Poales > Poaceae > Sorghum > Sorghum bicolor. The sequence continues at coordinate 13,591,419 of NC_012871.2, read as the reverse complement.
CTTACCATGAGGATCAGCGGAGGTGGACTGCTCGTGAGGGGGTGCAACAGAAACAGAGGCCCTAGTGACATTGTCCGCAGCACCAAAGATATCCTGATAATCAAAACCAGCCTCGGTGTCCTCCATGGAGAAGCCAGCAGGTATCCCACCACTATAAAATGGATCGAATGCAGAGGGTGGTGGAGGATCCTGCTGCTCCTCATCCTCATCAGCAGAAGTCCGGTGCATGTTGTCATATTCAGCATAGGGGTCCTAGAACTGACGAAGAGGAGAGGACGGAGGAAGAGCTGCCTTCTCCTCAAGACGACGGAGACGCTGATCGGTCTTCTTTTGGCAATAGCAAAAGTAGGAGAAGAACCGCTGCAGCGCATGACGGGTAGGACTACGGCGACCACGACCACTGTCCTGAGGAAGAATAGCTTCACCATGAGCATCAGCAGCACCAGCAGGAGTGGCCATACCGGGAGTAGCAGCACTAGGAGTAGCTGCGCCAGGACTGAGAGGAGGAGCATGAGGAGCACCCAAGTGCTTGGCACGAACCGAAGCATGAATGCAAGGGTGCGAGAACTGCATGCCAGTAACTTGCTCAACAATATGCATCAGATATGGAGCATAGGGCAAGTACTTGTTGGGATCCACGGACGCATCAGCAATCTTGTTCCACATGAAATCTGAGACACCAAAGCGGCCACCATTAGCACCAAAGCGAGCCAAAATCTTAGGAGCATCTTGACGAAGGTGAATGGAATCTCCAAACTTGGGGTCAATGGTGTAGCGAATCAGGTTGTTCAGCACATAGAAGTAAGGCTTCAGGTGAGTGGTCTTGAGATCCAGATGAGCTCCTGGCTTGTACATTTCAGCAGCATCAAGGTCAGCCTCAGAAATCCCCTCAGCAAAAATGGTAGACAGCCGGGGTGCATCTCGATCCAAGTGATCAAAACCAAGCAAGCGAGAGAAGGTGATAAAATCAAGGCGATAGTGAACACCTTGAGTCATCCAATGCAGTACCCTAGAGGCTTGATCCACCCACAAAGTTGCCCAAAACTGAAAGATGATCTCCTCATTCCAATTCTTCTCAAGGGTCATAAGAGGAAGAATGCGCCATTCTTCAAGCCTGTTAATCAAAGCAGTGACCTCCGGATGATTGAAATCTTGTAAGGACTTGAGGACCACATACTTGTGCTGAAAAAGTGGTCCATTCTTGGTGGCTTTGCTGCCCTTGTAGAGGACGGACTCATAAAAGTCATTGTGAAATTGAGACCAAAACCGCTCCTCAACTCCCTCAAACTTGATAAACTTGTAGGGGTTCTCGCTGCGCTGATTTCTCAAGTTCACAAGACGCTTCTTGTAATCAATACCAAATCGGGGCAGCGTACCAGAGGGAATAGAGGGCCTCCGGACATGAGCATTGAACTGAGGATGCCATGAAAGAGTACGGCGAGCACCAACTTCATTGAGATGCAGAGGCGAGCGACGAAGGACATTGGGGTCCATGGATCTGCCCTCCTCTTGCACAGGATCAGGCACAGCTTGGCTTCAAACTCTAGCTTGATGAGAAGGAGGCGGACACGGGACGGTGTGGGTGTGAAGAGGGGCAGGAATGCCCTCATCACCGGCGGAAGCGCCAGCCGCACCCGAACTGCGTGAAGGGGTTCCACGACCACGCACCGTCCGGTCCGCAGACCGACCACCGGCATCACTGGAGCGAGGACGAGCACCACGAGGAGGGTTCTTGCGCTTGCCGGAATCCATGCTACAACACCACAAAGAGGGGCAGTAAGAGAACGTTACAAGGCCATACTAGAATGTAACAAGAAATCGATCAAGGCGATGGGAGGAACTGCCTTGCTCACAGGGGCCGGTACCACCGGCCCTAGGGCCGGTACTACCGGCGGCACCGTGGAGCAAGGGAATCACCTCCAATCGACCAAATCGACCACGGGAAAAACGCATAAAACATTCTAGAGGCAAGAACACACTAAGATAAGGAAAGGAGTGCGAGGAATCGGCCTAAAGATAGGTACATTGGGAGATCGGGCAACTTCAAGATGTACCTTGCTTCACAAAGAAGAAGAGCCGAATCCAAGCAAACCCATGGGTCTTGGGGTCAACCAAGGACCTCCACGCGTCCCTCACGGCCGGGGCAAGGTCCTCCTCAAAGATCGGGCGAAGAAGACGGAGGAGCCGAGAGATCGGGGCAAGAGAAGAGCCGCCGCCGCCGTGAGAAGGAGAGAGAGAAAGGGACGGGCGGGTGGGGAAGTGATAAGGGAAAGAGAAATAACTGCGGGGGGCTTAAATACCGCAGTAAAAAGCACTGCCGGTACTACCGGCTTCAGGGGCCGGTACCACCGGCAGGCCAGAGACCAGCGAGAGGGATTCTGCGGGATTTTGGCCTACCGGTGCTACTGGGCTTTGGCCGGTACCACCGGCTGGAGCCGGTACTACCGGGGCTAGGCGCCGGTACTACCGGCAGGGCAGGAAAACAGAGCTTAATGGTGAACTTAGTGTGGCAAACTTAAAAACAAATCAATCATGGCCAGATTTCATCAAATCATTACAAAACAATGGCCAGCTTGAGATGTGAAAAATAGATTTTGAAAGATCACTAAAGTTTTCACAAAGGTTTGTCCTTTCTAATCAATCAAGTATGTGCAAGACATCAAGCCATGTTACGAGAATCAACGATATTTAGTTCACGCCTCAAAGCACAAAATCTTGACTCATCTAGAGGTTTAGTGAAGATATCGGCTAACTGGTATTCTGTTCTCACATGTTGCACAGCGATATCTCCTTTGGATTGGTGGTCTCTCAGGAAGTGATGTCGAATGTCTATGTGCTTTGTTCGAGTGTGGTTTACAGGGTTATCAGCTAGCTTGATTGCCCCCTCATTGTCACATAAGAGGGGAATCTTGCTTTGCTTACAACCAAAGTCTCTCAAGGTTTGCTTCATCCAAAGCAGTTGGGCACAGCAAGCGCTGGCCGCTACGTAGTCGGCTTCAGCGGTGGAGAGGGCAATGGAGTTTTGTTTCTTAGAACTCCAGGACACCAAAGACCTACCAAGGAATTGGCAAGTCCCTGATGTACTCTTTCGCTCTACCCTGCAACCGGCATAGTCCGAATCGGAGTAGCCAAGTAGAGTGAAAGTGGAGCCCTTTGGGTACCATAAGCCAAGATTAGGAGTGAACACAAGATATCGAAAGATTCTCTTAACAGCCATAAGATGGCATTCTTTCGGACTAGCTTGAAATCTTGCACACATGCACACACTAAGCATGATATCAGGCCTAGATGCACAAAGGTAGAGCAAAGACCCAATCATGGAGCGATATACCTTTTGATCAATGGCCTTGCCGTCTCCATCAAGGTCAAGATGTCCGGTTGTTGGCATTGGTGTCTTTATGGGTTTGGCCTTGTCCATGTTAAACTTCTTAAGCATGTCGGTGGTGTACTTGGTTTGACTTATGAACGTGCCGTCCTTGAGTTGCTTGATTTGAAATCCAAGGAAGTACGTCAACTCCCCCATCATGGACATCTCGAACCTTTTGGTCATGATCCTACTAAATTCTTCACTGAAGTCCGCATTAGTACTACCAAATATAATGTCATCGACATATATTTGGCATATAAAAATATCATTATTGACTATGCGAGTAAATAAAGTGGGATCGGCTTTCCCAATCTCAAACCCTTATTTGAGTAGGAAATCCTTGAGACAATCATACCAAGCTCTAGGGGCTTGCTTTAGCCCATAGAGTGCTTTGTCCAGCTTGTAGACATGATCGGGATGATGTGGATCTTCAAAACCCGGTGGTTGCTCCACGTACACAGTTTCGGAGAGGGGGGCATTTAGGAATACACTTTTCATATCCATTTGAAACAACTTGAAATCATGGTGAGCAGCAAAGGCAAGTAATATACGAATAGATTCAAGCCTAGCTACAGGTGCATAAGTCTCCCCGAAATCCAAACCTTCGATTTGAGTGAAACCTTTGGCTACCAACCGAGCCTTGTTTCTAGTGACCACGCCATACTCATCTTCTTTGTTGCGGAAGACCCATTTGGTACCTATCACGTTTTGCTTGGGTCTTTCCACCAAGGACCAGACTTCATTCCTAGTGAAGTTGTTCAACTCGTCTTGCATAGCCATCACCCAATCCGGATCCGCCAAGGCATCTTCCACCCTATTTGGCAACATAGAGGAGACAAAAGAGTAATGTTCACAAAAACCAACTAAACGAGAGCGTGTTGTTACCCCTCGTTGTATGTCTCCCAAAATGCTATCAACGGGATGATCCCGTTGAATAGAGTGATGAACTCTTGGGTGAGGCACTGCTGTTCTTGTTTGAATGGGACCATCATCTTCATCTTCATGGTCTTGGTTGATTGGAGAGTCGAGATTTTGAACGTTTAGATCTCCATCTTGGTTTGGTTCTTGTGCTTGAGGTGGATCTTGTTTAGCTTGTTCTCTTGAGTCATGACCTCTTCTTGATGTGGAAGCATCATCATGGGTATTGGTTGACCCATGATGTAGGTTTGGGTCACGAGAGATTTGCATGTGTGCATCATCTTCTTCTTCTTCAACGGGTTTCACTTCACCGGTAGCAAGCTTTTTGATTACTTGGTGTGATGGCTCTTCTTTACCTAAAATTTCAGCATTGACTTGCTCTTTTTGAGAGTCGTCGCTCTCATCAAAAGTTACGTCTACCGCTATTTCAATTTGACCGGTGGTCTCATTGAAAACACGATAGCCATGTTGATTAGTAGCATAACCAAGTAAGAATCCTTCATCAACTTTTGGTGCAAACTTAGAGCTTTTGGATCTTTTATTAAGTATGAAACACTTGCATCCAAAAACTCTGAAGTAATCCACCTTAGGCTTTTTACCGGTTAGGAGCTCGTAGGCAGTTTTCTTCCTCAGCTTGTGAAGATATAGGCGGTTGATTGCATGACATGCCGTGTTAACGGCTTCTGCCCAATAATCCTTTTCAGAGATCTTGTATTCATCCAACATTGCTCTTGCGGCTTCAATGAGTGTTCGGTTCTTTCTTTCCACCACACCATTTTGTTGAGGAGTATATGCAACCGAGAACTCATGCTTGATGCCTTCTTCATCAAGGTATGCTTCAATGTTGGTGTTTCTGAATTCAGTCCCGTTGTCGCTTCTCACTTTCTTGATCTTCACTTCAAACTCATTTTGAGCCCTTCTTGCAAACTTCTTGAAGATCCCTTGAGTCTCACTCTTGTCCTTCAAAAAGAATACCCACGTGAAGCGAGAAAAGTCATCGACAATTACAAAACCATATTTGTTACCTCCAATGCTTATGTAAGCATTGGGTCCGAATAAATCCATGTGAAGAAGCTCAAGTGGTCTTGATGTAGTCACGATGTTCTTCGCGGGATGCTTGGCTCCAACTTGTTTTCCCGCTTGACATGCACTGCAAATTCTATCTTTCTCAAAAGAAACATTCGTTAGTCCTAGGATGTGTTCACCTCTTTGAAGATCGGCCAAGTTCCTCATCCCAACATGGGCTAGATGGCGATGCCACAGCCAGCCCATGCTGGATTTTGCCACTAAACAAGTCTCGGACCCCACTCTACTAGCTGAAAAATCAACTAGATAGAGCTTGCCCTTTAGTTGACCCGTAAAAGCAATAGAGGAATCCGACCTTCTAGAGACTTCCACACCCTTATCCGTAAAGAGACAATTGTAACCCTTCTCACAAAGTTGTGAGACGGACAACAAATTGTATCCCAACGAATCCACAAGCAAAACATTCGAAATGGAATTATCATTTGAAATTGCAATTTTACCTAAACCAAGGATATCTCCTTTACTATTGTCACCAAACACAATCCTTTCACTTGTGGTTTGATTTGGTTGAAAGGAGGTGAACATGCTCTTCTCTCCGGTCATGTGATTGGTGCATCCACTATCGAGCACCCAACTTGGCCCACCGGAGGAATAAACCTACAAGATAAGATTAAGCCTTTGTTTTAGGTCCCGAGTTGGAACCTAGGGGGTTAGACACATAAGATTTGGGCACCCAAACACTCCTCAAGATTTGTCTCTTCTTGAGGGCGCCCACGTACTTCACAACAATCTTGCCATCCTTATCCCAACAACACATGTAGTCACAAATATGATTGCGTGAGATAGGCGCTTGTCGCTTGGGCATCTCCCCTTGCTTCTTCTTGATGTTCTTGTTGCTTGCAAGTGGGATTGTAGGAGTGACAACATTGTTCACTTTATCAATAAGGTCAACAAGAGGCACACTCTTGTTGAACTTCACACAAGCCACCCCATTTATCATGTTTCTTCCATTGGCCTTACCATTGTACCTATTGTAACCGAGGCCATCCTTGATTATGGGGTGCCTTGATGCCTTGAACACATTCACCGGCTGCTTGTCCTTGCACTTGCAGCCAATCTTGACAATGGTGTTCAGTCTCTGAATTTCTTTGTCCTTCTTGGCTAACTCATCAAGGTTAGTGAGGCATGCATTTATATCAACATTTATGCATCTTTCACAGCTTTTACTTGTAGAAGCTTTTGAATCCTTGGAAATGGTAGAGGTGCTAGTCCAAAGCTTTTCATAGTTTAGTTCAAGCTCATGATATTTTGTTGTCAAGCTTGTGAGGCTTTCTTGAGCCAAACTATGATTAGTCTTTAGGCTAGCCAAAGATCCATTGAGTGAGGAATGTTCCTTAGTCAATCGCTCATTGGAGTCCTTGACTAGAGACAATTCCACACCCAATTTCTCAACCCTCTCCTTTTCCTTGGAGAGACATACTTCGAGCCCTTGGTTCTTCTCCCTTTCCTCTAGGAGCAATTCTCCTTGCGACTCGATGCATGACTCAAGCTTGTCATTAGCGTATAAGTTTTAGAATTTTAGTTGCAGCAGCTTTACCATATTTCTTAATGAGGTTGTTGGCATAGTTTTCATCATCTTCATTATCACTGTTATAGTCACTAGTGGTTTGAGGAGAGGAGTCAGCTTGTACCTTATCTCCTTTTGCCATAAGGCATGTAGGAGTGTCATCATCGTCATCAGAGAGATTGGCGAACAGCCTAGGCGATGAGTGGGTGTCGGGGATAAGTGCTGTGGATGAGACAACGTTGGTGAAGATCTTATTTGGGGAGGATCTCTCTTGTACGGCGATGGCAGCTATGCTCTTCTTCTCATTGTCATCATCATCACTGTGACTGTCCGATTGCCATTCTTGCCCGAGGTGAGCTTCCCCTTTCTTCTTGTCCTTGTACTTCTTGTCATTTTGTTTGGTGTATCTTGACTTCTTTCCTTTATTGGTACAATCTGCTGCAAGATGGCCGGTGTCACCACACTCATAGCAAAACCTCTTTCTATATGGCTTGTTTCCTCCATATCTCCTCATCTTATCTTTCTTCATTCTTAAATAGTTCTTGTAGTTTCCCACTAGCATAGCTTGTTCTTCATCAAGATCATCATCCTCTTTGTGCTTATGCTCACAACATCCTTTGTTGCAATGACTTGATTCACTTGCATGTGAAGCTGTGAGTGCTATGTTCTTTCTTTGATTTAGGGCTTCTTTTGCTTCATCATCCAAGACTTCATGATGCATCAACTTTGCTAGCATTTCTTGAGGTGTCATAGTATGATAGTTGTCTTTCTCCATGATGACGGATGCAAGCATGTTGTTTCTTTGTCTATACACTCTACAAATCTTTCTTGCTGCAGAGTTGTCGTCCCATGTTGTTGCTCCAAGTGCTCTAATTTGATTGATCAATGACATAAACCTGTCAAACATGGCTTTTGTTGTTTCTCCCTCAAGTATGCAAAAGTTCTCAATCTTGCTTTGCAAGAGCTCAATGTTTCCTACTCTTACACTTTTGTCTCCCTCAAATGACACTTTCAAGGTGTCCCAAATCTGCTTAGCATTTACCATACCATTTACTTTGTTGTTGTCTTCCGGAGTGAGACATTGCAGAATCAGGGTGGCAGCTGTTGCATTGAGGTGAAAGTCTCTCTCATCTTCGGAAGTCCACTCACTTGGATTTTGCGGTGGATTCACTCCAATGTCCATTACTTCCCAGCATCTTGCGGCAATGAGATGCAACTTCATTCTATGAGCCCAATCGGTGTACCTTATACCATCAAATGGAGGTGGCTTTCCAGGATTGATCATCGACAATGTTGGATTCTTGCTTGAGCTGCTGTAATCAAACCCAGTGTTGTTGTAGGTCATTGACCCTTTGCTAGCATCTTCATTTCCACCTTCGCCATCCGACTCAAGACTCCTTTTACCTAGGAGTTCTTTCATCTTGTCTAGCTCTTCTTGCATTTTCTTCATCTGCTCTTTCTGCTGCAGCTGCAAGGATGATGTGATCTGTGCTGTGATTTGCTCAACGATTTGTTGTTGAGTTGTTGGATCCATCTTGGCCAATGTTATTCCTCACGCGGTGAAGCGTTTGTACAAGGAACCTTGCTCTGATACCAATTGAAAGGATCTAATTGGCCTAGAGGGGGGTGAATAGGCGTATCTTAAAAACCTGAAACTCAAAAACTCAAGTTGCGGAAGTCAAATGCCTGTCGGTACCACCGACAGTTTGGGCCGGTACTACTGGTGTCACACAGCCAGTACTACCGACGCAAACTGCTGGTACTACCGACTCCCTAAGACAGCTACGAAATCTGAGTATAAAGTGCTTAGATTTCAGATCTGAGTTTTACCCCACTTTCCTGAGTATAGAAGAGGATGTTGTTGGAGTCCCCTTAGCTTAATCCTTCACCACAACGTAGATCGACCTTTGTTTACCTGTTGAAAGAAGGAAAAGAGAGAGGAATACAAAGAACACAAGCAAGGGTAGTCGAAGCTACCTCCACAGCAAGACAAGGAATTTTTCCCGAGGTTCGGCAATCTCCACTTAGGAGTACCTACGTCCCCGTTGTTGAGGTGACCACTAAGGTCTGACCACTTAGGTCTCCTCCTCAAGCAACCGCAAAGGTTAGCTTGATGTTTCCACTAAGAATCAAAGGGTAATACAAACACTTCGGGGTGCCCTCACAAATGAGTCAACACGGGCAACCACGAAGAACGCCTAGCCGGCTAGGGTTCCAAGAACCCAAGACTAACAAATACAAACCAAACCGACAAGACGAGGAACGGAGTGCTCAAGTCGCAGATCGATGCTCCCAACTCTCTAATCTCACTTCTCTAGCTCGAATCTCTCAAGAAATGAAGTCTAGGAGCAAGAGGGAGAGAGAGTGGGTGAGACAAAGCTTGGAGACTGTTTTCTCTGAGTTTGAGTAGCTAGAATGAGCAAGCCAACGGTTAGAAAAGAGGAGAGAGCTATTTATACTAGAGTACAGAACACTGGCCGGTACTACCGGTGCAAACACCGGTACCACCGGCGCCCCTAGATCTAAACGTGAGCAAGCTGAGAAAGATGCGAGAAAAAGGCCTACCGGTACTACCGGTGGAAGGCTGAAAGCCCTAGTTTGGTTTTGGATAATTGATGAAACCTATGTGTACTAACCTTTGTTATGAGTAAAATATAAAGATAGGTTGGTACCCACCAAGTGATGGAGCTAGATTATGGTCATGGTGATGGAGGTGACCAAAAGATGATATTCAAGTGCTCTAACTTGGAAAAGAAGAAAGAGAAAAACAAAAAGGGCTTGTGCCTAGAGATCATAGCAACTAGATTTATTGGATAGGTGGCTTGCAACCCTTGTAGAGCAAGAGCAAAATTGCTTTACGCCTTTTGTTATATTAATCCTTTGCTCTAGTGCCTTGTAGATTTTTTAAATAGGCTATTCACCCCCCCTCTAGCCATATTAGGACCTTTCAAAGGCTGGTACCACCGGCAGTGCAAAATCTCGCAAAACATGAGTTCTGCGGGATTTTTGCCTGCTGGTACTACCGGCGTTTCACCGGTACCACCGGCGGTAGCCGGTACCACCGGTCAAAGCCCGGTACTACCGGTAGTTCATTTTCTCGCAAAACTCAGGAGTAGAGCTGGCACTGCCGGTACCACCGGCCCTGAGAGCCGGTACTACCGGCTCACCCTGGCAGAGAAGGAACTTTCCAGAAGTTCGTGTGTGCAAGTGTGTCTCTCAAGCGCAAGACCTAAGTTGACCTGAGCCCCTTTATCCTCATCTTACCGACTCAATTTGCATCCCTCTTGATAGTGCGGCGTTTCCTATAACTCAAATAAGAAATAAAACTAGGTAGCTTCTTGAGTTGAAACGTCGCTTAAATGAAGAAATTTTGGGGGTGCTGTGATTCACCAAATGTGTTTGTTTGATTCCATCAATGAACTAACACCTGTAGATTACACTTGATAGACATGTTAGTTCCTAATTTGATTGTCATCAATTATCAAAACCCACACAGGGGGCGAATGCACTTACACCTAGTGAGGGAATTAATTGAGGACTGGAGGTCTATGATGACTCTATCTAGCCTGCGAACTTCCTCATCAATATCCATTATAGTCTTGCGACGCTTGGGAGGTGTCTCAAAAGCATTGAGAGAGTGCTTCGGGGCTGCCTTTGGAGGGATGAAACGGACTTTGGCTGCTCTAATCCCTTCAAAGTAAGGCCTTTCTTCCTCCGTAGTGTAGCGAATACTACTGATCTCGCCGCTCCGGTTGGTCTTGACTCCAACGACCCTCTCATTGGTTCTAGGTGGAAGGATCCTTGTGCCGGTTGGCACATTGATAGTGGTCTTCGTCTTGGATGATGATCCCTTGAGAAGTAGGGGTTGTGGTGGTGCGGTGAGAACTGGTTGAGCATGGTAAGATTGGGCGGAGCTGCGTTGGCGTAATGGCATGACTTCTAGCTGTCGCTCTGTGTTGGCCGGGACGAGAGCACGGGCATCGGGGTCTTCCACAGGCTCCATGTTGAGGTTGAAAGGGACGACTTCCCAATCATCGTGGTACTTCTCGGCCATTGGAGCAGCAAGGAACTAATCAAGCTCTAATTGAAGGAGAGAAGGCTTGGTGGCTTGGTGTTTGAAAACTGAGGTCAGGGGTCTGTTTATATAGGGGTCAAAACGTGCCTCTATGGGTTGTTCGGGTTGCTCCCGTCGACGTGCATGCGAAACTTTCCATCTAAGGGATTATTCGGATTACCATAAGTGCATTTTCCATAACAGAGAAAATCAGGACCGAGGGGGAACAGGAGCTGGGCGCCCGCCCACCTGATCTGGGCGCCCGCCCTCTCTCTGGCCCCTCTGTGGGCCCACTTTCTCGAGCGTGTTTCTAGATGCGAAATTATTTAGAAAAATATATATATGACCCAAAAACATCAGACTAAAAGTGTCGGGCTCTAATTCTCCATGGGAAGGTAAAAATGGACTACGTCTATTTCTTCTAATTCTTTATTGGGCTCTAAAAATAATTTAAGACGTTGACCATTTACCTTGAATAACGTACCTTCGTCATTTTGAAGTGTGATAGCTCCGTGGGATGATGAATTAATTACCTTGAATGGTCCTTCCCATTTGCTTTGGAGTTTTCCATGCCCGAAAAGCTTCACCCTGGAATTAAAAAGTAATACCTTATCTCCGGGTGTGAACTCCTTCTTCTTGATTCTCTTGTCATGCCACCTTTTGACTCTTTCTTTGTAGATCTTTGAATTGTGATATGCCTTCTCTCGCCATTCTTCCAATTCTGATAATTGCATTCTTCTATAATCTCCAGCAACATCTAGGTCCATATTCCATCTCTTTATGGCCCAGTGTGCTTTGAACTCTAGTTCAACAGGTAGATGGCAAGTCTTCCCGTACACCAATTGGTATGGAGAATTCCAATTGGGGTCTTGTATGCTGTCCGGTATGCCCAGAGTGCATTAGGTAACTTGTCTTTCCACGCCGTTCCCATTTCATTTACTGTCTTCTGAAGAATATTCTTGATTTGTTTGTTGGAAGTCTCTGCTTGGCCACTTGTTTGAGGATGATAGGGGGTAGCGACGTTGTGACGGATTCCATGTTTTGATAGATATTGCTTGAAGCGTTTGTCGATGAAGTGTGCTCCTCCATCACTTATCACTACTCTGGGGACTCCAAATCTTGGAAATATAATTTCTTCAAACATCCTCTTTGAACTGACGTTGTCGGCATGCTTGCAAGGTAATGCCTCTACCCACTTGGAGACATAGTCAACTGCCACCAAGATGTACTCACACTTCTTTGATGGAGGAAATGGACCCATGTAGTCTATTCCCCAGACATCAAAGAGCTCAATCTGAAGGTTGTTGGTGAGTGGCATTGCATCCCTTGTATTTATGTTTCCGTGTCTTTGACATGGCCCACATCTTCTGATATATTGCTTCGTGTCTTTATACATTATAGGCCAGTAGAATCCACACTGCCAGATCTTTGAATGTGTACGGAATGCTCCATAGTGACCACCATATGGTGATGAATGACATCTGTCGATGATCTTCCATCCTTCCTCAGTGGTCACACATCTCCTGAGTAAGCCATCAGAGCATACTCGGAAGAGGTATGGCTCATCCCATATATGTGAACGACTTTCTTGAATAAGCTTCTTCTTGTTTGCTCCTGGTGGTACATACCCTGAAACCATAAAATTAACAATATCTGCATACCAGGGGTCAGACCTGTTAATCCCGTAGAGCATGTCGTCCCGGAGTGAATCATTGATGGGGGTTTCCTGTGGACTCTTAAAATACATTCTAGACAAGTGATCAGCAACAGAATTTTCTACTCCCTTTTTATCTTTTATTTCTAAGTCAAATTCTTGGAGTAATAAGATCCATCTAATCAGGCGAGGTTTAGCATCTTTTTTAGTGAGCAAATATTTTAGTGCAGCATGATCAGTGTAAACAATTATTTTAGCTCCAACTAAATAAGATCTAAATTTATCAATGGCAAAGACAACAGCCAGAAGCTCTTTTTCAGTGGTTGCATAATTAAGTTGAGCTCCTATCAAAGTTTTACTGGCATAAGCAATTGCATGATGCTTCTTATTTTTAGTTTGTCCCAATACTACCCCCACAGCATAATCACTAGCATCACACATAATTTCAAAAGGCAACGACCAATCAGGGGGTTGAATGATTGGTGCACAGATGAGTGCTTTCTTTAATAAATTCAAATATGTTAGACATGCATCATCAAATTCGAAAGGAGCATCCTTGGCTAGCAAAAGAGTAAGTGATCTAGCAATAAATGAAAAATCTTTTATGAATCTACGATAAAAACCAGCATGGCCAAGAAAGCTTCGAATTCCTTTTATATTCACAGGTGGAGGTAGTTGTTCAATTACTTCAATTTTAGCTTTGTCTACCTCAATACCTCTTTCAGACACTAAGTGTCCCAGCACTATTCCTTCCCTAACCATAAAATGACATTTTTCCCAATTAAGGACTAAGTGCTTTTCCTCACATCTTTGCAAAACCTTATCTAAGTTTTCAAGACAACTATCAAAAGTTTTTCCATAAACAGAGAAATCCTCCATGAAAACTTCCATAATCTCTTCAATTATATCAGAAAATATAGACATCATGCATCTTTGAAAAGATGCTGGTGCATTACATAACCCAAAAGACATTCTACGATAAGCATAAGTTCCATATGGGCATGTAAAAGTGGTTTTGCTTTGATCATCGGGATGGATCGGGATCTGATGATACCCTGAATATCCATCTAAGAAACAGAAGAACGAATGGTTCGCTAATCGCTCTAGCATCTCATCTATAAAAGGTAAAGGAAAGTGATCCTTTCTCGTGGCTTTGTTTAGTTTTCTATAGTCTATGCACATCCGCCATCCTGTGACGGTGCGTTGCGGAATTAGCTCGTTCTTTTCATTCATAATAACAGTCATGCCTCCCTTTTTGGGCACAACTTGTATTGGGCTTACCCACTCACTGTGCGGCACAGGATATATAATCCCTGCATGCAACAACTTTATAACTTCCTTTTTAACTACCTCTCTCATAGTGTTATTAAGTCTACGTTGGGGTTCTCGAGAGGGTGAAACAGAAGGATCTTTTGGAATACGATGGGTACAAATCATAGGACTGATTCCTGTAAGATCTTGAAGTGAGTAGCCGAAAACTGAGTGATGTTTCTCAAGAATGGTCATTAATCGCAGAGTTTGATCCTGAGTGAGTTTATCGCTAATGATCATAGGGAACTCTGGATTATTGTTTAGGAAAGCATAGATAAGACCGGGTGGTAAAGTTTTAAGCTCTATGGGGGGTCTAGGTGTTTCTGCAAACTCATCTAAGGGTTCAGGCTCAGAAGGTTCGTCTTTTTCTTCTGTGAAGAAAGGAGTTTCGTCTTCTAAGTCTGGTTCATCTAAAAGCTCTAGAGATGCAGCCTTTACTTCCTCCATAGGATCAGGCAAAAGATATGATTCGGCCTTATTGTTTAAGGAGTGTGAAATTGTTATTGGGAATTTAAAGGTTTTTCTAAAAGAAATGTGTAGCTTTCTAGTATGACCTTCATAAAGGAGTCTTCTAAAAGGTTGTCCTATCAACAGGTCGAAGTCCCATGTATCAAAGATATAGAAGTTCAAATGAACCATGGAGCCTTCTACCGTAAGAGGTAGGACATTAATAATTCCAAGACTGGGGACCAATCGTCCCGAAGATTCCTTTATGACCTTTGTTGTGGGGGTTAAGACAAGATTTTTAAATAGTTTAAGTGCAAAAGATTCAGACATGATGTTTATCCCCACAACAGGATTATAGAGAGCATTAAATCGATCGGAATTATAAGCACAACGTATAGTTATAGAGGGTGTGTCCAAACGGATCACATCAGAGGAAAGCTCTGATTCCTCCAACCATTCGCTACTCATGACTGAGATAAGCTCTCTCAGTTGATATTCACTTGGTAAATAAATGCTAAACTGGCCGTTTTGGGGTTTGTCAATAGAATGGTAGTTTGAAATATTTCCAAAATCGGCAAAAAGATCGGATTCTATATCCAGCATGAAGTCCGGTGGTGGAATTTCTTCCTCTTGTGGCTCAGAACTTGGGATAGCTAAAGTAGATGAAGAGTTTGGCAGAGTGTCTACTTCGGCTTCGTAGGTTTCATCATGAAGGGTATTATCCATCTCAGCTTCTAGGATTCTATCTAGGATCACTCTAGCTTCATCAGCAGGGATGCGAAAGAAAGAACCTCTAGACATTGTGTGTAGCATTTGTTTGCGTTTTTTATGAAGACCTCGGAAAAAGTGAAATAAAAGAACAGGGTCTTCAAGATTAAGGTTTGGACCAGATTCTAAAAGATCAGAAAAACGTTTCCAGGATTTTCCCAAAGTTTCATTATCTTTTTGTTTAAAAGATAGGACTTCGAGTCTAAGGTCGGCTATACGGTCAAGGGAATAGAAATCTAGACAAAAGTTGGCTCGTAAAACTCCCCATTCACCTTGTTGTTGACTTACCTTCTGACTGTACCATTGTCTAGCTTCTCCCCTTAAGGAAAAAGGAAAAAGCTTCCAACGTAAAGTTTTATCAGAAATGCCTTCAATGCGAAGACAATCACATGTTTGCTCAAAATCTCTAATATGAAGGTAAGGGTTTTCGTCTTCCTTTCCCGAAAAAGATAGGTTTTGAATCATGGCAATCAACCTAGAACTTAACTTATACTGGGATGTTTGGATAGGCTGTGATGATTCCCATGGTAAAAGGTCAGTTACTGAAGGGATTGCAGATTCATGGATCGATTTAGAATTTTGGTTTTCCATAAGGTAAGAGTAAAGAAAATAAATAAAGAATATAAAAAATAAGAAAAGATAAAACTATAGATACAAGCTAGTAGTAAGACTCAAGGTTATCTCAGCAACCGTCTTTCTCCCCGGCAACGGCGCCAGAAATGCTTGTTGATATTTAGGAACGCAATAAGGAATTGATCCGCAAGCGCACGGATATCGGTGAGCACTTCACCCGGGAAATTATCCAGAGTATCGTATTTATTTTTTTACCACTAGGAGAAAGAGTGCATCTGACTAACCGGTCTATTACTACTAACCCTTTAGGCAACAAAGAATGTCTCTCGATGTGAGTGATAAATAGAGAAGACTGCAACCGTAGTCTCCTTCTAACCTTGGTAAGGATGATCTACTGTTCTAATGGGGAGGCTAACAGAATCTAGACACCACAAAGGATGTTCAACCCGCACCTATAAACCCTATCCTTCCTGCTAACGAGATATGGTCTGCAAAGGTAACTCGGAATTGTCACGTTCCTCACTACTACCACGGTCCAGCTAGTCAGGGAATATCTATGAGTACCCCAGCCTAAACACCACGTTTATGCCAGCAATGATTACTCTAAACTCTACGCGAAGAGATTAAAGTAAACTCATAAACCATAAGAACAATAAAACAAGAACTTACTAGAATTTAGAAGTCGAAATACTGAAGAATCCTAGGAGCAAGCTTCGGGTTAGGGATCAGGTACAAGCTTGGAGTAGACACCGACAGGCCGGGCTTCCTCCAATCTACACCTCCACTCTATCTCTCTCGATCTAGTAGAAACTAGAAGATCTATTTCTACTTTACATTGGTTGCTAAGCCTATAAAGAAATATTAATTAGAGAAGAGGTTTTCCTTCGAGGGCACCCCTCAATCTCTATGATATTTTCTTGTCTTCTCCAGGGGCCAGGGGGTCTCCTTATATAGTCCTCCCCTTCTATGCGTTTTTGGGTCGATAGACGAGGTGGTACTATGTTTTTCTTGATCCAATAAGTCGGTGGAACATCCCCTACGAAGAGAGTCCTGATTGACATCCAGCAGGGGGCGGGCGCCCAGGTCACCAGGGCGGGCGCCCTGGGCCTGGCCCCTTTCGGCCTCTGTTTTCTCCCCGTGGCTTCTGGAGTCTTCTAGATGGTAGAAAATCGCGCGGTGCGTTGATATCTCTATGTAATCCCGACATGTGGGCCTTTCTTTCTTATTTCCTGATAACCCCCTACAGAAACAGATAAACAACAAAACTCGTGGAATTTTGTCACATCAAACCCTAATTCTAGGTGTTGGTTGCATATTGGTCCTTTCTCTTGTTTATTTGATAATTAAAATTGATACTTAAGAACCGTCAACATAGACCACTCGGATCGGAAGACCGTAAGCCGTGGTGTTTACTTAGAATAAGTTAAGGTCTACGCCCTTGTTATTAAAGCCGTACAGGTCGGCATGATCGACCCGGGAAGTACCGGCTAGGCTAAAACTCAAGCTTGTACTTAGTGAACAACCATTCCCGTTTCTTTTAGCCCAGGGATCGGACATCCGCCGAGAGGGCTAAGTTGTTTTCCTTTCAGTGCTCTTTTAGTGTAGTTGTTCTTCAGTGTTTTGTCGTCTCTTTTCGCAGTCTTTCTAAGTCTAGTGGTATGATTGTTTCGTCGTGTTTGTCGCTTTCGAGGTAGTTGCTTCGGGGTTAGCGTTGATCGGATCAGGACCCGTTGAAGAAAGGACATGCAGATAGAAGAAAGACCTTGGATGAGTACAACTACAAGTGCACTGAGGATCTTGGAAATGACATTCAACAGGTGCCATGTCCCACCCAACCTCGTAGAATCCTATTAGACATGCAATAATGTAGATGCTAGTGCTTTACTTTAACTGAGATAGGTTGCATGGTAGAAATGCTTGTGAGCCATTGCCTTGTTGCAACCTATAACCCTCGCACACCCGCTGTTAGGTTAGATGCTTGCATACTACTTACTACTGCTTCTACTATGCATTATATCTGTGATGTGATGCATTGTGAAGGACTGAAAGTGAGTGGATAAGGCACGTGGTGCCAAAAGCTGGATAATGAGATGGTAATGGATTTGGGGGAGATCTTGGCGTGTGTCTTGGGTGTGTGGTGAGGGTTGAGTCGACCGAGCAGGATCTACGACGAGTCTTGGGACAAGTCTTGCCGGGGGACGCTACCTGGGCGTTCTCCACGAGAGATACCTGTGGCGGGTACATGTGACAGGGAGAGGTCCCGGAGTGGAGTGTCTTCGTGGGACGAAGCACCGGGATGGGAGGTGCTGTTTAGCACGGGGTAGCTGATGTCTCGTCGAGCGGAGCATCGGTTGGCCCCTCGTGAAGATGTCCTGTTCGGTCACCCTAAGGACTGAGATGTTCTGAGAACCGGTTCGTAGGAAGCCTTGCACCCCACTCGCTCTTATGGGGAGGAGACGGATGTACGACCAGTTAGGGCGGTGCCACTACTACTAGGTTGTTGGTAGACAGTGTAGGGAGGTACGGGCATGAGGACCCACACCCTCCTAAGACAGCGTAGTGACCTTTGGGGGCCCGGTACTACGCCTCACAGTCTCAGCGTACCGGTGGTACTCCGGTATGGTCCCAGTTCTGAGTGGTAGGGTGGCATCGTACTTAGTTGGAAGGCAGCCCGGCATCAGCCTAGGTGGGGCGCACCATCGATGATGGTGATCTTGTGGTTAGTGCAAACCTCTCCAGAGTTTCTGGTTGATCGATCGATACATATGCCGTTTACGGCTATGGACCTTTCCTATGTTTCCGCTTCACTTGACTAGAGAGAGGAGTCCCTTCTACCTTCCCCTAGGTTTGTGTTGGATCCGGCGTTGGCCGTTGAGGCACGGCACGAGCGGGAGTCGTACTTGCCGCCTAGAGAGTGAGAGTGTGGTGAGATGTGTGTGATGGGATGGATGGATGGATGTGTGGATGAGATAGAATAAAATTTGATGAATTATTATTATTAAATATTGATGAACTTGCATAGGAAAGACTACAGCCATATATATAGGCCTCTTGATCTACCCTTTGCATTCCACTTACCACAAAGGTACGCAAAAGCATAGGGTGGGAGCCAGTGGCCAGTACAAATCGTACTGAAAGTTGTTTAGCAGGTTTTGAACATGGTCTATGACGATAACTACGGAGAATAGAAGGATTAGGTGGTCTCGTTCCTGCGCTCAAGTTTGGTTCGGAGATGAAGGCTACGCCCGCTGATAAACTACACCGACTCTGATGATTGCCCGTGAAGGAGGAGCCTTCGCCGCTGACGCGCTACATCGACTCTGATAAAGACCTGTGTGTGTTTCCGCTAGAAAAACGATGTAATAGGCTTGTTAATCAAGAGTTGTAAAGTAAATATGTGATGTAATCTTGTTTTCACGATGCATCACTATGATAACAGCTGATATATGATAATGTGATGGCCCAATTTCTGAATTATCACATTATAATTCGAATCTGTGGATTTTTTTCTTTTTGGAAATATCTAGGTCGTTTCAGGTTTGGGCTAAGAAAACCCAACGAATTTATACCCGTTGCCATCTCTACCGATGAGGGGGCCAATACTGCTCGTGGGTATCTTCTGCGCCATGGGGGCCATGCCATTGTGACTTGTGAGGGAGGTGGGAGAAATTAAGACCATGTTTGGCACAACTCAGCTTTATTAAGTTGTTTTTTTAAAAAAAAGAGTTTCATGAGCAACTTTTTAGGTAGGTAAAGTTGAGGTATTTTGAAAAAGGAAAAAGTCTACATAACCCCCTAAACTATCTAAGGTGGAATACTTCATCCCCCAAAGTATAAAACCGGATATTCTAGCATCTAAACTTTCAAAACCGGTCAAATAACCCCCTAAAGTGGTTTTAGAGGGTGGTTTTATCCTTTTATTTTCTATTTATTTCCACTGAATCTTTGAAAAAACATAATAAATCACAGAAAAATCATAAAATGAAAAATTCAATTTTGTTGGACTTCTGATGAGTAGATCTACACAATGAATATATAATATGATATACTTTAGTACAGAGTTTTTGTTGTAGATTTAAATCTATGTTTTTCTAAAATTAAAAAGAATAATTCATATATGTAGTTTCTATGGTTAAATTGTGGTAAACTTTTTGTGGTGGGCTCATTATTGTATGCTTGAACTATGGTAAAAGTTTCGTATCCATTAGATCAAGTATAATTTAGTTATAGATTTATTTATCTTTATTCTTGTTAAATCTATGCTTTATCTATAACTAAGTTATATTTGATCCAATGAGTATGAAATTTTTACCATAGTTCAAGCATACAATAATGAGTCTACCATAAAAACTTTACCACAATTGGACCATAGGAACTACATATATGAATTATTCTAATTAATTACAAAAAAACATAGATTTAAAGCTACAGAAAAAACTTTGTACTAAAGTATATCATATTAGATATTCATTATGTAGATCTACTCATCAAGAGTCCAACAAAATTGAATTTTTTATTTTATGATTTTTCTGTGATTTATTATGATTTTTTAAAGGTTCAGCGGAAATAAATAAAAAAGAAAAAAAACAAAACCACCCTCTAAAACCACTCGAGGGGGTTATTTGACCGGTTTTGAAAGTTCAAGGGATAGAATATCCGGTTTTATAGTTTGGGGGGTGAAGTATTCCACCCTAAATAGTTGGGGGGTTATGTAGACTTTTTCCTTTTGAAAAAGTTGTTTGACAAAATAGCTCCACCAATAACTTCATGCATAAATGAAAAAAAAGAAATGGAAGACAGATAGGATAAATTACAAAAATAGCTTCACCCATAAAACTAGTTAAAAAAATGTTTGAAAAAAACAGCTCACAACAGCTTCATGATGTGCACATCCAAACATGAATTGGTATTTGCCAAGTCAATAGATTCCAGGGAGCAAATTCATGGATATCCAAACAACAAATTTGATATTGCATCATATTTCCAATACTAGTCTGATTTGGTATTGGTACCAATTCAATTTCAGTGTCCCAATATCTAGGTCCAAACGGACCCAATCTACAGCTTTTAAGCGCGGGTGTTTTACAAAACCACAATGGTTAAGGTGCCATGCCTTGCATAATATGTGTGAGTGTGCGTGAGATGTGAGTAAATTCAGATACTACTTCCTCCATTTCAAATTAAAATTATAAGTTATTTCAAAGATCTTAAAGAATCAAAGTATTTTTAAGTTTAGACAAATTACACAGAGAAAATATAATATCTGTAGCGGAAGTATTTAAAACCACTGCATAAAAAAATGTATTGAAAACCAACACCAGAGCAAGTTATGAAAACCAAAACCTCTCCTCCCTCCTCCTCGGTCCCCCTCGTCCGACTCCGAGAAAGCGCCACCGCAGGGCACCGGCCGCGCAGCGAATGGCAGCAGCAAGCATCATGCCTCCACCCAGAAACCCACCACCTCCAGCCACAGCGCGTAATCCCACCGCTACCGTCTCCGATCCCCAACGCCACCGAGACGCCCCGACGCCGTCCCTCCGCGTGCTCTTCCTCCGCGCCGTGGACCCGTCCCGCCCCTCGTCATGGTCCGCGGCCGTCGCGGACCTCCTCTCCTCCGGCGACCCCGTCGCGGCGCTGGCCGCGTTCGCTGCCGCCCTCCGAGCCAACCCCGCTGCGCTCCGGCCGGCCCTGCCCCCGGCCCTCCGCGCCGCCGCCGCCGCCACCTCCCTCTCCGCCGGCCGCCAGCTCCACCTCCTCGCGCTCCGTTCGGGCCTCTTCCCCTCCGACGCCTATTCCGCCTCCGCCCTCCTCCACATGTACCACCATTGCTCCCGCCCCCTCGATGCCCGCAGGGCGTTCGACGAAATCCCCGCGCCCAACCCCGTCATTGTCACGGCCATGGCGTCCGGTTGCGTGCGCAATAACCTTGTATATACCGCGCTCTCTATCTTCCGCTCCATGGTCGCCTCTGATTCCGCGGGAGTGGTTGACGAGGCGGCTGCACTGGTAGCGCTCTCTGCATCCGCTCGTGTCCCTGACCGTGGCATTACTGGTGGTATTCATGCACTTGTCTCCAAGATTGGCTTGGATGGGCATACAGGGGTAGTAAACACGATGCTAGACGCTTATGCAAAGGGCGGTGGTCATGACCTGGGGGCTGCGAGGAAGCTCTTTGATATGATGGAGAGGGATGTAGTGTCCTGGAACACAATGATTGCATTGTACGCCCAGAATGGACTGTCAACAGAGGCGCTTGGGTTGTATAGGAAGATGCTGATTGTGGGAGGTGGTGTTAGATGCAATGCGGTAGCCTTGTCGGCTGTGCTACTGGCCTGTGCACATGAGGGGGCAATACAGACCGGAAAGCGCATCCATAATCAGGTGAGTTGCTTCCTCATAACCTTTGATTACCAAGTTCCTTGGCCAGTTGCATGTTTCCTGGGATCAAATTCACCATGCCAATATCTGAAGATCAGTCTAAGTGATTTTTCTGAACAAAGTGAGCCATCTATAACTGTTAGAATAGTCTTACATTAGTTGTCGAGGGCCTCTATGCTAGCTCATTCCTGCAGGAGTGCCATCACCTCATAAACCATGTGAGATGGCATTATAGCACCAAAAGTACCTGCATGCATCATCCTGTGAACATGGAATAATGTTTTAGCATACAAGTATTTCTGTGCTTAGGTGTTAAGTTTGGCCAAACAAATGGACCTGCATGCTTTGAAGAGAAAATATGCTGTGAACATAGAAGCATCACGATCACCTTTTTCTTTTCGAGGACTATAGTATATAGTAACCTTTTTCTCATCTGTTGCTTTGCTTTTGGAGATCTGTGGTAGTGTGGTATATTCCAGATTTGTCCACAAGCAAAATTTTGAGTTATGATTGTGACATAACTGCCATACTTGCCAGTGAGCTAAGTGAGCATTTGTATGTTGTGAGTTGTCTTGTCAGTAGGTATCATTTATTTGTCTTTATGGATGGTCTATATTATCATTGATTCATTATAAATTGATCAAGACAAGAATCGAAATGCTAGGTCATCTACATTAGTTCATTACTAAGCTTAAGCAACTTCCCTTTTGCAGCATTGGATGAGATACATCAAATCAATTGTTCATCTGTCTCACAGTTTCCATGTTCTCAAATTATATGATGGTGCTATGCCATTCTTTCTATTTAATTTTGATGTGATTAAATTTTCCTCTTATTATATATTTTAAAGGTGGTAAGAATGGGATTGGAGGATGATGTCTATGTTGGGACTTCTTTAGTTGATATGTACAGCAAGTGTGGAAAAGTTGAAATGGCGTGGAAAGCCTTTCAAAAAATTAAGGGAAAGAATATCCTTTCATGGACTGCCATGATTGCTGGCTATGGCATGCATGGATATGGCCAAGAAGCCCTTCATGTTTTCACTGACATGAGGAAGTCAGGGCTAAAGCCAAACTACATAACCTTTATCTCAGTTTTAGCTGCTTGCAGTCATGCTGGTCTTTTGAATGAGGGCCGTTATTGGTACAACACCATGAAAACTGAGTTCGGAATTGAACCTGGTGTTGAGCACTATGGATGCATGGTGGATCTTCTTGGCCGTGCTGGTTGTCTTGATGAAGCTTATGACCTTATTAAAGAAATGAAAGCCAAACCTGATGCTGCTTTGTGGGGAGCTCTTCTTAGTGCATGCCGAATCTATAAAAACGTTGAGTTGGCGAAAATTTCTGCAGAAAAATTGTTTGAGTTGGATGCAACTAACTCTGGGTATTATGTTCTCTTGTCAAATATATATGCAGAAGCTGGAATGTGGAAAGATGTGGAAAGAATGAGAGTTCTGGTTAAAACCAGAGGAATAGAAAAGCCTCCAGGGTATAGCTCAGTTGAGTTGAAAGGTAAAACCCATTTGTTTTATGTTGGGGACAAGAGTCATCCACAGTACAAGGAAATCTATGCTTATTTGGAGAAACTGCTTGAGAGAATTCAAGAAGCAGGGTATGCACCAAACACAGGCTCTGTTCTTCATGATTTGGATGTAGAAGAGAGAGAATCCATGTTGCGCATCCATAGTGAAAAGCTTGCTGTTGCGTTTGCCCTGATGAACTCTGTACAAGGGTCAGTAATCCATGTCATAAAGAATCTCCGGGTCTGCACTGATTGCCATGCAGCAATAAAGATTATTACAAAGCTTACTGGACGGGAGATTATTGTTAGAGACATAAAGCGCTTTCATCATTTCAAGGATGGGTTATGCTCATGTGGGGATTATTGGTGACATTATGCAAAGAAACTTAGTTTGTGATTCCATATTGGTAGGCATCAGAATATCACATATTGAGAGACTCTCAGTGCATCTGTCCAGCACACAGGCCAATACATCAGTGATATAATTTATAACTTTTCATCCTGATTAGGATAAAATGGTCTGAACTGCATAGCTGGCTGACGCAGTTAGTCAACTTATCTGTGGTGAAGATGAAGGACATTGGGGCTTTCAATAGTCCTGCCTAATACACTTGCACTTTCATGCGCAAGACATGGATTTTCATCATGATATGAAGGGCTTGTAACATAATGGCTCAGCCTTGACCATTTGTGAAGGCCAGGAGCACAAAGTCATTTTTGGAGTACATGAATTCTGCCAGGATTAGTTTTTTAATATTTACATGTGATGAGAAACACTGCTGGACACTTCAGAAGCATGAATTTGTCAATCCCAGAAATGTGCCCAGAGAGGAAATTGAGACATGGTCATTTCTTAATATCAACTCTGTTCCATAACATTATAGAAGGTTTGTATGTTATTCTCATTTAAATGTACAGTAATTAGTAAACAAAATGTGATACTGTGGAGGATTAAAGACTTAAAGTACCATTTCAAACTGAGTTCAGGCTTTAGAGATGAGGTTCTTTATTACTAATTGTTTTATAAAAGTCGTATGCACTATCCAAGCTATCAACTAACTGGATAGTGGTTTTGTGGAAAGTGAGTGCTTATACATCCTTTTAAAGTGGATTGCATAGATGTCTTTTTTTTCTGGAATACGCAGGAGACGTGCGTATCATTGCATTAAGATAGGAGAAAAAAGGAGGCATAAAAGCCGAAGTACAGATTGCATAGATGTCACAATAACGACAGTAGAATATAGCTAAACACATTGTGTGCAATTTGACAAAGAAACAAAGCTGTCTTCGATGGTTTTACATAACTGCATGGTTATATCCCTAGCTTTTTTTTTTTCTGAAGCCACAATCCCATTGCTTAGCCCATGCCCTGTCAAACATGGCATGCCTGGAGGCGACAGGGATGTGCACACGAGGTGAGCAGATCCGCTCTATGGCACACATGGAGGGCATGAATTCGATGTGGCTTCTCCCATTTACCAAATAAGCTGTCGACACCATTGTTCATCCCCTTCCTCAAATTATCTGACAGAAGTAATCCAGCAAAGAAGAGAAGGGGTACAGCACAAACGGAGAGAGCAAGAGTGAGAACCTCCCACAGTTCAGTAGTACATGCTTGTGTTCAAGTGTTTGTCTTGGTGATTTTGGTTGGAAAAAGAGGGAGGGGTGAAGGGTTTGATTTTGTGTTGTAGGGTTTTAATTTTTAAAGTAGCAAGGCTCCAAGTCGAATTGTTAGACATTTGTACTGAGTTTCCTATATCTGTTGAATTGGTAAGTGTATGTGGTAATTAATTAGGGTTTGCTTTGCTCTGAAGACCAATGCGCTCAAGCTTCTGGTGACAAAGGGAATGGTGGTTTCCTCAGTTTCTACACTGGCAGGAGGATGATTCTTTGCCCCCCGTATGAGGTATATTTGTGTAAATGAATGGCTGAGTCTTGCTGAGCATTGGTTGTGTATTATGCTTATACATTATTTTGCTCTTTATAGGAGTGAAACTGGTGCATCTGTCCAAATGTTTCAGGCTTTCAGCGCAGAACGGTTGGTAAATTAGCTTGCATATATGAAGGTGAAGGATGCCTATGAATGTTCGAGGAAGAGTGCTGCAGAGCTGGAGAAGGATTGGGTTTCACCCAATGCAAAGAAGCTCCACGGTGAAAAGAGGAAATGGGATGCAGCAGAGAAAAAGAATACCTAGGCCTCGTTCAGTTGGGGCATATCCCGCCTGGAATTATTCCAGCCAATGAAATTCATATGTAAATTAAGTAGCGGTTCCAGCCAGGAATTCTTCCTTGAATTCAAAACCTGGAAAACGAACATGGCCTAAGCATGTCTAGAAAGAACGGGGTTTCTGCAACAAAACTGGAGGATGGTTGTGGTATACTCGTATGGCGCCTGTGATTTGGTTTCTGGTGCTTCTCTGAGTATCTGTTGCTGCTGGTGCTGGCAAGCGCTGTGAACTCTAACGATGGAGGTGTACATTTTTGGTAGCATATATGAACTTGGGATATGTTTATTTTGTATCTATACACCTGCGATGCGCTTAATCACTATTAATGGCAATACGGCGCTTTAACTTTTGTGTTGAGTGGTAAGCCTGAAACGATGTACAGTTTTACATGGCTCTAATGTGTGCATATATGGATATGCTTCTCTTAGTATCTGGTGCTATTGATGCGTACGAGTCCAACCATGCAAGCAAAGCAACATCTGACAATGCAACATATATAAGAGAGAAAAAGTTTAAACACCGAGAGAAACATGTATTTAGACAACTTTGTTTGTAGAGTTACACGTATACACTGAATCCGAACGACTAAAAGGTTACACGGGTTGACGGGTATTGCACCCATCCGCAGCTAAAGAACATGCCTTGCATCCTGAGTGACGAAAGGCTTTTCCAACTTTTCAATCAAGCTTCAAAGAATCAACAGCTATCAGGACTTCTGAAATCAGGTTCATTATTAGGGTTAATAAAGAATAAACGAAAGGAACGATAGTTACTTTCAGTGAAAATCTCCTCTGCTCACTGACACGGCCATATTGCACAAAGATCATAAACGAAAGAAAGTATCAGAGGCGGTTAAAAGCTTCATGCCAAAGACACCTGAGTCACAAATTCTAATGTCCACTGATAAGCTGAGGCATCCATGTAGTATATTTAAGGGTCGCATTGCATGCAAATCCCTTGGGCACACTTCTCCGAACAAAGCATTGGTGATTTCTCTGACAATGAAGTTCTTGTTTCAGATCCCCTGCTGCTCATGCTTCTGCTACATCAAGAAAAAGAAGAGCAAACCCAAGGAAGAGGGAAAGCAGGCTTGATGCGCTCTGCTGCTACATCCTTTTCACTTCAGATTTGGACCAGGGTTTCCATTTGCAAGTAGGAGTATGTCCAAAGGTGTATGATCATTTGTGCAAAATTGTACTGTCTGAAGTGAATGCACATTCTACCATCCGAGATAATGTCACTCTGTCAAATGATGTAAGGTGTTAAACTGTCTTCCATATTATAAAACTCAGTCACTGATTAGTTTCTTTTGCCTCTTTTGTCTTTATCTGTGGCTTCTGTTTTGTGGATGCCCATCTCCTTCATCTGTTGTTCAACAGGCACGAGCCCAACTTCAGCCAGAAACCTACAATACAGAAATGGCACTTCGATTAATCATTCACCAAACAAGAGTAACGGTGATCACGGCGCGGATACAAACAGGTAGATAGACTGACCTGTTAAGCAGCACAAATAGCACGGTTCCGATAGTTACGAGCAGAAGAACATGCGCAACAATTACAAAGTTTTTGGACGAAAATGCTAGCGCAAGCATCGCTGTAAAACACAAGGCCAGGAGCAAAAATGTAATCCTGAGCACAAACCATGTGGGGGCCTACATAGCAAAAGTAGCATCGATTCTCATCAACATGTGTAATGCCAAAAACATGCAAGCAGAGGCAACACTAAAATTGAATATGAGGCTCAGTATATAACAAGATAATGTACAACAAAACACACTACATTGCACTGAAAACAGGCATGACTAAAGTTGAACCGACAATGAATACACTAAATATGGAATATGCTGCACGGATTATGCCATCAAAACTCAAAAGGAATGTCCTTACATTAACACCAGACGACAGTGCTCCCACCAAGACAGCTTCGGCAGATGATACTTCATTTGAGCGGCGCCCTTCCATTCTGTGTCCAAGACTATTATCACTAGCAGAAATCGGTAACAAAATCAGGTAGTATGCTCCATGTTGAACCATCACCATTATAATTCATAACGTTTAGTATACCAGAGCAATTTATAATGTCGAACCCCCACCATTAAATTGCAATTATAGGACACTAAACATTGTGCTTCACAATTATAGGACTCTAAACATCGACTTCGTTAAAATGACCCTTAAAACATTGACTTCTTGTTTTCTATGACATTAGGTGTTTTTCATCAATTTCTGTTTTAAGGGTCCCTTAGGGACAAAATACATGTATTTTGATTTACAAAGTGATTAAATACACCAAATGTCATGGAAAACAAGAAGACAACTTTTCAAGGGTCATTTTAACATAGTCGATGTTTGGAGTCCTATAATTACGAAGCCCTTTGTTTGGTGTCCTATAATTGCAACTTTCTTGAGAAAAGGGGGTTATGATAGGCTATGCAATATTTTCGCATGCAACAGTTGGCAATTGAATGGATGTTTGGTAATTGACCAAAGTAACAATCAGTTGTACTTTTAGAATGCAGGTATGCAACGAAGTTGGATTATATCTCAACTTTCAGTTGTACTTTTGACATAGCAAACTTGCACAGGCACTCGCACGCGGCCAGCAAAATACAACGATTTACCGGATGAAGATAGCTTAATTCAGCATACGACACTGGCGTGCAAATATAGAACCGACAAATTTTGCCAAAAAAAAAAAAGACTCCAAGCTGGCGGAATCATGAAGTATGTATGTATGTATATGAAGGTCAGATCCGGGGCAGAATAGCTTATCATGTATGTATGTATATGAAGGTCAGATCCGGGGCAGAATAGCCTGTATTAGGGTTTGGGGGGGCGCTCGGTTTCGCACAGCGGGAAGGAAGGAGAAGATGGCGATGGCGTGCATACCAGGTGAAAGCTCGTCGCCGGCGAAGACCTGTTTGGTGAAGGGCCGCGGCGGTCGCACAGTCGTCGCGACGGGAAACGGGGAGAAAGAAAGAGAGGACGGGGACCGACAGCATCGCACAGCCCAACAATTAATGGCCCAAGGCCCGCCGCATAAAAGGTCCTCTCCTCTACAGAGCAGGACTGTCGGAGCACAAGGAGCCACAGTTTTTAAATTTGTTGTTAGGCCCTTTTTAGATTGAGGATGAAATTTTTTTAATGTCACATCAGATGTGTCGGAAAGATGTCGGGAAGAGTTTTTAGAAACTAATAAAAAAATAAATTACATAGCTCGTTAGGAAACTGCATGACAAATCTATTAAGCATAATTAATCTATTATGAGCACATGTGGGTTACTGTAGCACTTAAGACTAATCATGGAACTAGCTTAAAAGATTCGTCTCGCGATTTTCAACCAAACTGTGTAATTAGTTTATTTTTTATATACATTTATTGTTCCATGCATGTGTCTAAAGATTCGATGGGATGGATGAAAAATTTTTGGATGAGAAACTAAACAGGGCCTTAGAGAAAAATATTGCTAAATAACTGTTAGATTCAGAAGATAAACTAAAACAAACCGATTATATTATAGCTTTACTATTATTCAAAACAATTTTGTTAGAGCTAAAGCCGTATCGAATAAACAACTTTGCTAGAGCTAAAGCCTTATCCAATAGACTCTTAAGTTAACTCGTTCCTCTTTTCATGGAGTTCGATTTATCTCTTTAAACCAATTTATCTTATTTATTTGTAAAATCATTTTTTAATCCTTTTCAAATTTATGTAATAAAAAGTTCTAAAATATCATTTAACCTTAGAAAATTCGCATAACTGTTTTAGCTCTAGAAAATATGGTTTAATTTTTTCCCTAAAACCATTCTTGTTTTGGTGTCTAGTTTGCAATTCTTTGAATATTTTTCAGTCCTATTTTTTTTAAATTTCTAAGTAGGTGTTTTTAGATATATATGAGTTTTTATGACTTTCATAGTTCCATAGCTTTTAAAAAATAAAGTCTGTTTGATTCCATTAAACTAATCAATATATTCCAATTGACCTCCCTTGCGCGCACATGATATCTGACATCGTGCCATCTGGATTCCAATGGCTAACAAATGTAACCACAATCTTCATTCATTCTATTTACATTGTTTAGTTCTAAAAAATTTTACAAAATAAGAATAGTAGCAATTTCATTTGTATTTGACAAATGTTGTCCAATCATTAACTAACCAGGCTCAAAAGATTCGTCTCGTCAATTCCGATTAAACTGTGCAATTAGTTTTTATTTTCATCTATATTTAATACTCTATACATGCGTCTAAAGATTTGATGTGACGGAGAATCTGAAAAATTTTGCAGCACTTCTCTGACTCTCGACTTCATCTCTCTCAAGTCCTAAGGAGACCTACCAAAATGGTTTAGTAGGAGGAGCCGTTTAGAGCTAATTTTCAAAGAAAAGAAAACGGACGAGTTGAAAGCCATTTTTGAGAAAATACAAAGTATAGCTCGTTCAAAACAGCTCCGACTCTTTTAGAGAAGACTCTTTTAGAGAAGCCCTCCTAAACAAGGCCTTACACACCCAGCTATTAGCTATAGCCCGACACTGCTTATTATTATAGCACTGAGCCGATCGAATTAAAAATAGTGGCTCCACCGGTTCTTCCTCTTTCTAGTTCACTTTTAACTCAAAAACCGAAACAATTCCGTGCTATAAATCGCCAACAGTGCTGCTACTAAGGATGAAAACGGAACGGAAATATCCCGAACCGAACCGAACCGCTTTCTATATTTGATCCGATCGAATTCGTATTTTTTTTGTCCGACTTTATCGTTTTCGCTTTCGTATTTTAGATGTTTCGTATTTCAAATATAAAAGTAGAAAACGGTTTTAACATTTTTCGACCGTTTTCTACTTTTCTACTTTTAATATGAAATATTTCGAATTCAAAATTTGATTTAAACCGAATTTAGTCAACTGTAGGGTCACACAGCCCAATTACAGACTACTCACCATGCATCTGCGTTCTTTCTACCAGTGGCTAGTTGTGTTCATGTTAGCTATTAATTGCTTATTCTAGACTTGTATTTATATGTGGGCTATTGTATTAAATACCTAAGACTAAGGAGCATGCACTTTTTAATTATTATATGCAGTTGAACTTGATCCTATATATACTTTTAGTCATGCACTTGGTACTATATATCGGTATTTCGTATTGAGTTTTCGTATATCGACTGTGTTCGACATAAATCCGATCGAATTGGTTCGTTTTCGAAATTCTCGATATTTCGTAAGTTCGTGTTCGTTTTCGTGTCCGACTTTACCGTTTTCGTTTTCGTTTTCGTATTTCAAATGTAAAAGTAAAAAACAATTTAGGAGTTTTTCGACCGTTTCCGACCGTTTTCATCCTTAGCTGCTACATTGTTTTCAGGAGGAGCAGAGCACCTGGAAGCTACCAAACAAGGCGAAAGCCCCTTATTTATTGAGTTGGAAGATTTGGAATCAAACATGATATCTCACACCCAAGCTTACAGCAGATCGATCAAAAGAATTACACAAATCTAGAAAACAAAAGCAAGCAATGAAGCGAATACAAAACATAGTACTATATACCACTACAACCGCATGTCAGAGCTGTTCCATGGACCCTCGATGCTCCTTGCGACGCCATTCCGCACAGGCCCTGACTATCTCGGCTTTGTCATCCTGCTGCCGTATCAGGTGCGTGCTGTGCAGGTCGGAGCCGCACAGGCTCGACGCCAACGGCGGCTCGGCAGGCGGCGACGAGGTCATGGCCATGGCCATGCTGGTGAGCGACTCGAGCAGCTGCGACTGACGGCACTCCCGGCGGTAATCCAGCGTGATGCTCGTCAGGTGGTAGTCTTCCAGCACGTCCAGCGGCACACTCTGCATTCAGGTGTTCAGCAGTCAGAAGAACTGCATCATATCATTCACAGGTGGTTCCTTCGTCTAGGAAAATCTTTCTTCATTCATTCAGAGGTGGTGTGACTTGTGAGAAGCTCTGAATTAAACTACCTCGAGGATCCAACCGATGTACTTGACGTTGTTCACGTGCTGGTTGACATCCATGTCACTCCACCTGGGCTGAAGGGAACAAGTTCAGTTCAGAGCAGTTCCAAACAAATGGGTTGTTGAAGCTCTGAACGAGGATTTGTAGGGAGGTGTTCTGGTTCTTACTGCTAGTCCTGATCTTATGTGCTCCGCCGTCGAGTCGGTGAGCTTTTCGATCTTGCGGCCGCTGCCGGTGGCGTCGGCGGCGATGATGCTCCTTTCCAGGTAGAAGGGAAGCACCTCCTGCCTGACCTCGTCGGGGATCTTAGACAGCCTCCGGGTCTCTCTGTTCATCATCACCCAGTTGCTGCATGCACAAAAATACAAGCTCATCACATCACACATTCCCAGCTTGTTATGCACCCCCAGTACTGATTCACAGCTGTAATCTGCAATGTAGAAATGTAGTGGGAAGTTTGTTATTACCTTGTGGCTCTTGCAATCATGTTCTTGGTGTTGCGGTCGCGGATGATCCAGTCTCTGCGCATGCCGTTCTTCCCTGATGACGCCACCCAGGTGTCTATCTCCACAACATCTCCCCTGTCATTGTCAAGCAAGAGGAGCATGTGAAGTGAAACCCAGTAAACAGAACATGACTGAAGATCAGGTTTTCTTTGTCTTTTTATTTCTGTATGTACAGTAGTTAGTTACCATCTGCTGTACTTGTCGACCTGGATGTTGATTCTTGTGACGACCCATATGAGCTTCCTGAGGCTCATCTGAAGTGTGGCACCGAAACCATCTCCAGCAAGCCCAGAGCACATCACATGGTTCAGTGCTGTCTCCTGCACAGATATCAGATTTGCTGGGCAATCTTCAGACCATGGCACAAGAAGTAGACAGAGAGAGGATTGGGCAAATGGAGATCATACAAAATACAGTGAGATTGAGATGCATATATATGTAACAGTAAGTCAGTAACAGGGATTCACACTGAATAAATGATGTGTTTTGGCATGCACCTGCAGGAGGTTCATGAGGGTCTCCATGGTGGCAGTCCGGTCAGGCCCGATCTCGTAGGATCTGATCACAAACTGCTGTCTGTAAACAAGCGTCCCTTCCACAAACTTACCGAGCCGGAAGGCATCGCCGCCGTCGTCGCCTTCCACGGACGCCGGTGGCGGCGCGGGCACTAGCCGGACGTCGGCCACCGCCGCTGCGCCGTTCGGCCTGACGGCGCCATTGACAGCTTCCACCGAAACACGCCTGCCGGACGCGCCGCCGTTGCCAAAGCTCCTCACGCCACGCAATCTTGGCTCGCCAAATATGAGCCGGCCGGAGGCGACCCGCGATGCGGTTTGCGGTGCCGGCGTGGTTGCCATTACCGATGATGATATTCTTGCAATTGCTGCATTCTGTCAATAAAAGGCTATATATGGGACCATATGTATTCTTCTGGTTCTGGCTTAGAATAAAACTTGGAAGGGGAAGGATCGGAATTGGTGGCTGCGTGTTACACAACAAGGAAGGAAACAGGGAGGATTACCAGTAGGTTTATGTTATTATTATGCGTAATGGTGGCTTCCAGTGGGATCCTACTAGCCCTAGTTTAGATAATAGTAGTTGATCGGTTTGCCCATGCGAGGAGCTTGGAGAATCAGATGGACAAAGATGGCAGGAGATAGCTGAACTGCCCTGCCAAACTTTACACCTAAGATGACTATTCTACATGTGTTAGATGCACCAAACCTCATAAATCGCCGGCTATGTTGCGTGTATCGTGGTACACATATTTATTGTACTAGCTCATCAATTCGTGCTCGAGGAACTTGTACTACATATATAAACATTGAAAATTTAGTGAATAAATTTTAAAGATGAAAAAATTTTGGGTATATATGTCGGGAGTATGTCGGGAGAGGTTTTTAGAAACTAATAAAAAAAACAAATTACATAGCTCGTCTGGAAACTGCAAGACAAATCTATTAAGCATAATTAATCTATCATTAGCATATGTGGGTTAGTATAGCACTTAAGGCTAATCATGGACTAACTAGGCTTAAAAAATCGTCTCGCGATTTTCAACAAAACTATGTAATTAGTTTATTTTTTTATCTACATTTAATGTTTCATGCATGTGTCCAAAGATTCGATGGGATGGATGAAAATTTTTTAGGTGGGAAACTAAACAGGCCCTTAGCACGGATAAGTAATCAAAACTGATTATTTATTCTCTAATTTCTATACGTACTCATTTTCTAACCCAATTCCAATTTAGATACCAGATTTACTCCTTTGCACCTGAAGTTTTGCAATTGTATCACCCACCTCCTCCCACATGTCGTGCCCGCGCCCAACCGCACAGGAGATGAACAAGAAGATGACGGCAGTTAGGATCTGACTCTCCCTCTCTTCTTCCCCAACTCGCTTAGAAGAGAAGGGTTCAAGGGAGGCTGGCCGACTAGGCGATGGGGATGTTGGGAGGGCGGCTTAAAGGTCTTGGTGGTGGCGAAGGCAGCCGGGAGGGAGCCAGATTGGGGGGGAGGCAGGCGGTGAGAACTTAAAATAAACTATTAGTGTTATTATTATGCAATTTGTTAAGGGATCCTTTTCCAAGATTTATATATTTATAAAAAAACAGCGAACAATACTTATATCATGACTTTTTAGTCAAACGAACAGGATATGTATACATGTTTACTTGGTCTGCATGTTGTACATAGCATTCATGCTTAACTTAATTTAACTATGGTAGAAACATATAGTCTAAGGGGGTGTTTGGGACTGCTCCACAAACTCCACTGTGGAGCAGCTCCACAAAAAACTGAAGTTTGTGGAGTACCTCTTTAGGTGCTCTCACAACTCCACCATTTTTCCTCGAACTGAGTACGTGGAGCTGAAACCGTTTGGCTAAAAAACGTGGAGCGGAGCAGTTCCAAACACCCCCTAAACATATATAACCTAGTTTTATTGTTATTAAATTATTGTTTATAATATCTTAAATTATATTGCTATTAAATTTAGATTAGAGGGTGTTGGGTACCATAAAAAGGCATACCCAAATCAGAGCATTAAAAATCGCAAAAAGACGAAGCAAACCATCCATACTCACCAGAGAGCGGGCCCCAGCTCGTCTGACTCCTCGGTCTCGGGCCCAAATCACGGCTCGCCCGACCCCTTGGCCTCGGGCGCGAGTTCCATCTCGCCCGACCCCTCTAGGGCTCGGACGCAGACACCGCCTCGCCCGACCCCCTAGGCCTCGGGCGTAAGTTCCGTCTCGCCCGACCCCTCTAGGGCTCGGGCGCCAACGCCGCTTCGCCCGATCAGAGCAAGGCTTCCAAACGCACGGCGCCCGTAGGGAGAGCATGAGGCAAGGGCTTTTTTGCGAGAGCAGGAGGAAAGAAACCAACCCCCTGCGGTTGCTTTTATAGAAGGAGCGCACCACGACCACGCCGCCTGCGCAGAACACTAAGGGGGAAAAAAGAGCAACCGTCGCCCGCTCCCTCACCAGGTGAAAAATTCGAAGCGCCCGCTCCCTCCGATTCTCACGCCTGCCGCACGCGCGCATTAATTTCGTAGGTGAAACGTCTCGTCTGGTCGGGGCACAATGGCACGGCCGTTTCGACTCCCCATGCGCCGCGCCTCAAAAGGAGCGCCCTGAAAAGATATGTCAGGGCGGTTCCTTCCAGGGCAAGGGGCGCTCGACCCCCTGCTGACCAAGGTCGCAGGGCGGTCTTCGTCAGGCGCAGACTGCGTCTCGCCCGACCCCTTGCTGACCCCGAGCAAAAAAGTGCAAGGTGGTTTCCGTCGAGCGCAGATTCCGTCTCGCCCGACCCCGATACTACAATCAAATCCGAAAACCTTTCGAGGAAAAAATCCCCAGGCCATGGCCACCTACGTTCCAGAGGTTGCGAGACTGACCTGCAAAGCGAGTTCGAATAGTCGCCTCAGGATAACCGAGCGAGGGATGACTGAAGATGAGCACAATAGAGGCCAAGGCCCGAGCCCCTCAGGGGGTCGGCGCATCTTTGCCAGTCGTATCTGAGACCCATGCGGGTGTCACGCGAGTGGGATCCCATCGAGGGAGGCACCGAGCCCTTGGAACCTAGCGAAC
Source organism: Sorghum bicolor (assembly GCF_000003195.3). Classification (NCBI taxonomy): domain Eukaryota; kingdom Viridiplantae; phylum Streptophyta; class Magnoliopsida; order Poales; family Poaceae; genus Sorghum; species Sorghum bicolor. The sequence continues at coordinate 13,555,546 of NC_012871.2, read as the reverse complement.
GGTTCCGACATCCACCGTGACTGCCCTCGGGTATTTTGAGATGTGCCCATAGGGCCACTAGCCGACCCCTATCGAATGGGATTCGGACATCCACTTGGATTTACCCGCTTGCAGCTCCCGGGGAACGTCGATACTCGCCCATCGAGGGTAGTACGGCGCGACCCACCCCTCCTCCGAGCGAAAGGAATAATGAGGGACGTAATTATAAGACGAGAAAGAACCTGATCGACCCTTGCGGGGAAAGGGCTCGGGGGCTTCCTCGCACGATGGGAACAGGCACTACGTGTAAAAAACACGCAACCTATCCCTCAAATACTCCCAACTACATCACTCAGGGGTAAAAGCGTTTGAAGGAATAACACCATTCCTCCAAAAGGCTCGGGGGCTACACCCGGCGGGTGCGCTCGCCCGCACCCTCCGGAGAAAGTAAAAAAGCTCCCAGTCAACAAAAATGGTCCCTCAAAAAAGAAGAACCTTTGAAGAGGTGAGCTCACCCCTTCAAAGGCTCGGGGGCTACTGTTGGGTACCATAAAAAGCATACCTAAATCAGAGCAATAAAAATCACAAAAAGACGAAGCAAACCATCCACAATCACCAAGGCGTGGGCCCCAGCTCATCTGACTCCTCGGTCTAGGGCCCAAATCACGGCTCGCCCGACCCCTTGGCCTCGGGCGCGAGTTCTGTTTCGCCCGACCCCTCTAGGGCTCGGACGCAGACACCGCCTCGCCCGACCCCCTAGGCCTCGGGCGTCAGTTCCGTGTCGCCCGACCCCTCTAGGGCTCGGGCGCCAACGCCGCTTCGCCCGATCAGAGCAAGGCTTCCAAACGCACGACGCCCGTACCCACGGCGCAGTGACTCCCATATCGCAGCAGGGCATGGTGGCGACTATTCCAACCACCCTGGTCACTGCAGCCTTACCTCTTCCACTATACAACCTTATCTCTTTCACTGTGGTGTACTGCCTCACAGTAAAAGAGGAATGGGGGAGATTAATCAGCGTCACTATTTGCTGTCTTCTTCCACTGTTAACAGGACAAGCAGCAGTATCACCGATCCGACCCCCACGACTTCAACAGAGCTCGGTAACCCTCCACAGGAGCAGCCATGCTATCAGCCATGCCTCAAGGACGGGATGGGCAAGCTTCTACAGGGTCGGGACTGTGGCTTCACCACTCAGCAGTGGAAATCTCCAATCACTCATGTAAATACCTGCCTCCCCTTGAGGCTATAAAAGGGGAGCCACGGCTCACGACCTAGACAGATTGATCCATATAGCACAAGGCCATTCGCACAACACAAACACCAAAGCTCTAAGCAAGCTCATTCACAGGGTAGAAACCAGTGTTCTGTCCACCGCACAAAGCCGAGACCTGGGACTTAGCCCTCTCTCGTAACCTGCTTGTACACCCCTACTACAAGCACCTTTGGGTGCAAGGCAATACAGACCCCCGATCTCACTCGACGTAGGGCATCCTTAGCCCGAACCAGTATAAATCCTCTGTGTTCCACTTGCATCACCATCCAGGCTTAGATAGTCACGCATACATATAATCGTTTGTGTCTAGACCACGAGTCTAGACGCCGACAGAGGGATATTTAAGTTTATTTTTATATATGATGGTAGAGTTAGATGATTAAGATAAATCAAAGGCGTTATTGTATATTGTCTTTTACAGTGGCAAATGTGGATAACTAAAAAAGCAAATTTAGAAGTCATCTTAAATCATCTTCCATAATGGTAGAGATGGTCATTTTAGATGCACGTTTTTAGGAATATTTTACATTATAGTTGGCAAAGGTAGTTAATTTAGGCATAAAATTTAGGGGTTTCGTTAAACTATCTTTTATAATGATACAGATGGACAATTTAGATACAAACTTAGAGAGTTTATATATATATATATAATGTATTTCATATAATGGCAAAGGTGAGTAACTTTTTAGAAAATAGAATATATCCGATAGCTTGGCGGTGATAATTAGAGTCTATCAAATTTAAGGTTAGATAATTCTGATTATTATGAGAATTTTTAGGATTTATCTTTTTTTTTAACACAATTTGGCTTTTGTAACTCTGGTTCCTCTTTTTATTTCATCATTAAGTATCACTTAAGTTTATTTATGCGTTTCTCGTTTGGATAGTAGAATGGTCTCATTCTAGTCCAGGAATATAGTAGCAATTAATCATGAGTATAGGAAACGTGTTTAGGCTTGAGGTTATCTAGATTTGCATCTAATTTCATGGATAGTTGTGGTAGCTTGCAGGTGAAAATGATAGACCTGTCCTAGGTATGTATTATTACACTACATTCAGGTTGGTGATCTTGTAGGGCCATAGCCGTGATTGGCTAACCCCCTTCTCTTCACTTTCAACAATTAGGGTGGACTAATGTCGTGTGACTTGTGCATACGATTGCAGGGGTGGGTTCTCTCCTACAATCAAAAAGTTTTTTTACTATTTTTTTGTTTGATCTATGACCTTTGGATATGGTTTTTGGAAATGATTTATGACCTTTGGATGGGGAAAGTTATTTTTGGGCATGTGCTTCCACTCTCTCTACCACTGGATTCGCATTAAGAAGTGTGCAAACACACATCTCAATGCAAATCTGCTTTGAGATGTGTGTTTGCACGTTTCTTAATGCGAATCCTAAAAGAATTTGAGGGAACGAGGTGAGGCCCTTGGCCCCTCGGTTACGTGTTAAACAGATCGGGGAAAAGCCCCCCGACGGTGGCGTTACAAGAGTTGTTACAGAAACACAATACATGCCTAAGATCTAGGAACAAACTGCAATATACAAGATACATTGAATCTACCCTATACAGAAGGGATAAGCACATGTGCTAAACACCATGTGCTGCACGTGGTAAATAACCATATTATCTAACATCCCCCCTCAATCTCAGCCACATTGGAGGTTGAGATTGGACCTGAATTGATCAATCTTGGCAGCAGCAACCAGTTTTGTGAAACCATCGGCAAGTTGATCCTTGCTAGAGATATAGCGAACATCCAAGAGCTTCTGAGCGACTCTTTCACGGACAAAGTGAAAATCAATTTTGATGTGTTTGGTCCTTGCATGAAACACCGGGTTCGCAGCCAGGTACTTAGCCCCCAGATTGTCACACCAAAGCCGTGCAACAGGAGCATGAGGAATGCGCAGTTCCTGAAGAAGCTTTTGCAACCACATCATTTCAGCAGTAGCGTTAGCAAGCGCCTAATATTCAGCTGCAGTGGAAGACCTAGACACAGTAGCCTGTTTGCGGGCACTCCAAGAGACTAGATTTGGCCCCAAAAACACGGCGAATCCACCGGTAGAGCGTGGATCGTCGACACAGCCAGCCCAATCGGCATCCGAGAACGCACTTACAACCATGGAGTCAGACCGACGAAAGATAAGACCCATGTTGACAGTTCCTTTGACATACCGTAGGATCCGCTTGATAGCACTCCAGTGTGTCGTTGTGGGGGCATGAAGGAATTGGCACACTTTGTTAACGGAAAAACTCAGGTCAGGCCGAGTCAAGGTAAGGTACTGTAATGCTCCAACCATGCTGCGGTATTGTGTGGAGTCAGAGGGACCAAGTTTAGTGCCATCAGCAAGACTGAGCTTCTCAGAAGTCGGCAACGGTGTATCAACAGATTTACAGTTAGACATGCCTGCTCGAGCAAGAATATCTGATGCATATTTCTGCTGTGAAAGAACCAGCCCAGTCGATGTGCGCTTAACCTCAATACCGAGGAAATAGTGGAGGTCCCCCATATCCTTGAGTGCAAAGTCACGATGGAGATCACGGAGGAGAGCATCAGTAGCCCCTGGTGAAGAACTGGCAATGATTATATCATCCACATACACGAGGACAAACATAGAATGCCCATTTCTGTGATAGTAGAACAGGGAGGTGTCTGCTTTGGAGGCAGCAAAACCGAGTGAAAGTAACTTAGCACACAAACGAGCATACCAAGCTCGTGGTGCCTGCTTGAGCCCATATAGGGCTTTATCCAGCTTGCACACATAGGTGGGGTGACTCTTGTCAATATAGCCGGGGGGTTGATACATGAACACCTCTTCTTCCAAGAGCCTATGCAAGAAGGCATTTTGCACATCAAGTTGACACAAGGATCAGCCTTTGGAAACAGCAACAGACAGAATCAGCCTGATGGTAGCAACCTTGACAATCGGGCTAAAGGTATCTTCATAGTCAATACCATAACGTTGCTTGAATCCTTTTGCAACGAGACGAGCCTTGTATCTGTCGATGGTACCATCAGCCTTTCTCTTGATTTTGTAGACCCATTTGCTTCCAGTTATATTTTTGTTCTTGGTCTTAGGCACTAGGTGCCAAGTTTTGTTGCGAAGAAGAGCTTGGTACTCATGATCCATGGCAGCAACCCAGTTTTTATCACGCACTGCATCAGCCACAGTGGTTGGTTCACCTGCGGATGAAGTAGCAAGAGTACACCATCGTACTGTTCCATCAGTGTATTGTTTAGGTTTAGTAATACCATGTTGAGCTCGAGTAACCGGACGATGAGCTGCAGGCACACTCGGTGTAGAAGATCCAGCAGGATCAATCTCGGCCACAGTCGGTGAAGGCGACGGCGACGTTCCCCCCTGGCCGGGATCAGTTTGTGGCCCGCCAGCACCGGATGACTGCGCCCCCATGTCTGTTTCCGGCGCAGAAGATCCCGTGGGAGGCGCCGGGGGATCCTCCACCGCACCCGAGGGTGACGCGACGGCGGTACGAGAATGATCAGCCGCCAAATCCACCTCGTGTCTGGCGCTGCCACTGTCTTGTAGCTGGGACATAAAATAATGCCCGTCCAATGCAGGGTTAAGGGCGTTTTTGCTCAAATCTTCTCCTGTATTTGCTGAATCATGCACAGATCTTGATGGAGAGTTAGTAGACACAGGTGGAGAAGGCATTTGATCATGCAAAATTACATTCCCAAAAGTAGCATCTGTAGGAAGAAGAGATGAAGGAAGAAGGGCAATTTCAGCCCGGAGACGAGCGCCTGCATTGGGGTTTAAGGAAGCAAAGGGAAAAACATGCTCATCGAAGACTACATCGCGAGAGATATAGACCCGTCCCTCAGTAGGGTCAAGACACTTAAATCCTTTGTGCATATGACTATATCCCAGGAATACACAGCGTTTAGAGCGGAATTGAAGTTTCTTTGAATTATATGGCCTCATATTCGGCCATACAGCACACCCAAAAGTGCGCAAGAAAGTGTAGTCAGGGGCATGACCATACAGGCGTTCGTAAGGGGTTTGATTTTGGATGACTTTGGAAGGGAGACGGTTGATGAGAAAGACAGAGGTGAGGAACGCTTCATCCCAGTATTTAAGAGGGATTGACGCATGAGCTAACAATGTGAGTCCCATATCAACGATGTGCCTATGCTTGCGCTCAGCCGACCTGTTTTGTTGATGCGCATGGGGACAGGAAACTTGGTGGGCTACACCTATGCGTTTAAAGAAGGAGTTGAGTGTTTGGTACTCGCCACCCCAATCAGATTGAACCTTTTGGTTTTTACAATTAAATTGCCTTTCAACAAGTGTTTGAAAATCTCTAAAGCATTGAAAAACTTCAGATTTGTAGCGAAGTAAGTAAATCCACACATACTTGCTATAGTCATCAATGAAACTGACATAATATGAATATCTTCCAAAGGAAGAAGGGGCAGGCCCCCACACATCTGAATAAATAAGTTCCATAGGTCTATTCGACACACTGCTAGACCTAGAATAAGGCAACTGATGATGTTTGCCTTGTTGACATGCATCACACACATTATTACTCAATGTTTTTGAAAAAGGAAGGTTGTGGTGACTGAGGACACACTGGACTACGGGAGTGGAAGCATGGCCGAGTCGTTGATGCCACAACGTGTTGGAGGGCTTGACGACAGCAAGCACTTGTTTATTCGGAGAGGACGTGAAGGGGTAGAGGCCACCTTCACATTTGCCGGTGTGGAGAATTCTCTTCGTCTGTTGTTCCTTAATGACAAAATGGTTGGGATGAAATTCAAGAAATGCATTATTGTCACGAACGAGACGATTAACAGAAATAAGATTTTTTACTAGCCTTAGGAACATGAAGTATATTGTGGAGATGCAACTTATTGGACTGGGAATGTAAAGTGCTATGACCAATATGACGAATCTCCATACCTGTTCCGTTGGCCGCGTGAACCTGATCTCCGCCCGTGTAGCGGTCGCGGACGGTGAGGCGGTCGAGGTCGCTGGTGATGTGGTCCGTGGCTCCAGAGTCCACGTACGACGTCATGGCGGATGAGGCAGTCTTCTGGGGTGGCGTGAACGTGCGGTCGAACCTCTTGAAGCAGTTGAATACAGCATGGCCTTATTTACCGCAGAGCTGACAGAACACTCCCGGTTGAAAGGGAGCGCGTTGCTGTCCACCGGGACCACGCCCACCGTTGGCACGCCCAGGGCTGGAGTTGTTGGTGTTGCTGCGCCCTCCGCGATTGCGATTGCCGGCACCGTTGCGGCCTTGGTTGTTCTGGTTGCCGCGGTCACGATTGCCTCTGGCCGCGAGATTTGCAGACGACTGGTTGTTGTTGCCGCGTAGATCCAATCGCTGCTCATGACTGACGAGTTGAGTAAACAACTCGTTCACCGTGATCGGCTCAACCCTAGCTGCCACGGCACCGACGACTGGATCAAATGGTTCATCCAGCCCGGTCAGGATGTAGGACACGAGTTCCTCTTCCTCAATCTTCTTCCCAGCCGATGTCATCTCATCGGCGAGACTCTTCATCTTGGCGAAGTACTCCGAGATCGTGGAGGAGCCTTTCGATGCTGTTGCCAGCGCCATGCGTGTGGCAATCACGCGCGCCCGAGATTGAGCCGCGAACATAGCCTGGATGGCGGCCCACGCCCGGGACGCCGTGATCTCGGTGTTGACGCGACCGAGAATCTCCTTGGAGAGGGAGGTGAGCAGATAGCTGAGGACCTGTTGATCCTTGGCCACCCAGTCAACATACTCCGGATTGAGCACCGAAGGTTCTTTGTCATCGGGCTTCTTCGGCTCCAGAAACTGCGGCGGGGGGGTGAGCTGACGGTAGAATGTACCTTTCGGCCTGGGCACCTCGGATCGCCGAAAGAACTTGCGCCTGCCACGACTGATAGTTGCTGCGGGTGAGCTTTTCAGTCACGGGGATGAAGGCAAGCCCTAGCGAGGCAGCGACGAATTGTGCAGAAGCGGAGGTGGAAGACATGATGAGTTTCCGTAGGGAAGCTAGCTCTGATACCATGAAAGAATTTGAGAGAACGAGGTGAGGCCCTTGGCCCCTCGGTTACGTGTTAAATAGATCGGGGAAAAGCCCCCCGACGGTGGCGTTACAAGAGTTGTTACAGAAACACAATACATGCGTAAGATCTAGGAACAAACTGCAATATACAAGATACATTGAATCTACCCTATACAGAAGGGATAAGCACATGTGCTAAACACCATGCGCTGCACGTGGTAAATAACCATATTATCTAACAAATCCAGTGGTGAAGAGAGTGGGAGCATATGCCCTTGAGAGAAAAAAAAACTGCGTTCGGATGGCATGACCTTCAACCCCTCTACAAATTAGAGGCGGCTGGACAGCCTCATCTATATATAAATTGCTTATTTTTAGCAATGTAAATAAGCCAACAAGACTCGTCGTCAGTTAATCTGAAAACTTACCACACCTACTAACCTAGTTCTTGCCACGGGAATCACCTGATCAACCTCCATGCTCTCACCTACAATCTTCTGGGTCAAGGTCAACATAAATGCCCTACTAGGCGACAAGATCCATTGTTGTTGTTGAGGACGATATGCACCGACGACGAGCAATCGCAAATAATGTCTTTCGTCAGCGCCGCTTCTCTGGCATGCATCTGGCAAGGTAGCGCGCGGACACCGCACAGGTGACGCCAAAGTGCGCTGCGTCTGCGGCGTTCGCTGGGTTGGCTTCCATCTCCAGCCGAGCAAAAAAGCCCAGCAGGCATCAGGCAACCGATCCATCCATGGCGCCGCGCGCAGCCCATCCATGCTGGTCGCAGCAGGCAGGCAGGCATGCATGCGGCGCCCCAGCGTGGCACGTCCACCGCTCTCCACGGCGACGTACTCCTACAAACTCACCTCGAACTACGCACGGCCCCATATATTTATATTTATATTTATATATACATAGATGTGTGTATATCTGCAGCTGCTCCAGGCGTCGACTAGCGTCAGTGTCAGTCCAGAGTCCAGAAGGAGCAGCAAAGCACGTACGTACAACGCCACCCACCCATGGCAAAGGTACGATGAGGATGATCGAGACTACTGCTTCACTCTTTAATTTGGTTTGATGCCAAGTGATAACACCCCGCTGTACGTGTTTTCTCGTGCGACGGCACAGGGGACGGATCAAGAGAAAGTGCAGGACGTCAAGCAGGCGTCCGCGGGTAAGGGCGCCGCCGGCGATGTACCGGCGGCCGGGGAGGAGCAGCAGCAGCTGGTGATAAAGGCGCCCGTGCACTGCGACGGCTGCGGCAGGAAGTTGCGCCGCTCACTGCAGCGCATCGAGGGTATATAATAGTCAAAGATATAGGAGTACGAGTACATATATTTATTTCGTTCTGAATTTTGATCGATCCATTGCTGAATAATAATGGAAGGTGTTGGAGAGGTGACGGTGGACAGCCGGACCAACACGGTGGTTGTGAGGGGCGGCAGAGCGGTGGTGGAGAACGCGACGGAGGTCGTGCAGGTCGTCGAGAGGAGGACCGGGGAGAAGGCGGTGCTGGTGAGCCCGTCGCCGGAGAAGCTGCCGCCACCGCCGCCGTCAGCGGCGGCCAAGGGTGGAGAGACCAACAAGAAAGGCGACGCAAACACAAAGGACATGGGGGAGGATGAGTTACTGCAAGTGAACATGGTACTTTGCATTGTATATCTCTCGTGAACTACAAATCCACACATTATTGCAACTTCAGTTAGTTTGTTAAACCGCCTTCTCCAAATTCAGCTTGTTTGTTTGTTTCACCCGTAACTCGATCTCTGCCTTTTTTTTATATATAGATAGATTTTGTGTGTTGTGATTGATTACCCAGGAAATGGTTACCGTTCTGAAGATGAACTTGCACTGCGACGCCTGCAGCGAGGAGATCAAGCGGAGGATACTCAAGGTTACAGGTACGTACAGATCGATATATAGTATATGAAGTGTCGTTTCAAACAACTGTGATAGCGAACAGGAGGAGATCGAATCAAACAGCTACTCATTTCGTTTGCCTGATCATCATCAGGTGTGGAGGAAGCCGTGCCGCACCTGAAATCCTCACAGGTGATGGTGAAGGGGAAAGTGGAGCCGGCAACACTGGTCGGCTTCATCCACAAGTGCACGGGGAGGAGAGCCGCCATCATCAGGGCGGAGCCACTGGATGATCTCCTGCCGCAATCAGCAAACTCGCCGGCGGCACCAGCGGTCGTCGTCGCGCCACCGGTTGAAGCTGAGAGCAAGAAAGATGAGCCATCTGAGAACTCGCCGGAGGAGAAGAAGAATGGCCAGCAGAACGGGAAGAAGGAAGAGATAAATGAGGAGAACAAGGCAGGAGGAGGAGAAGAAGAGGAGGACCATGTGGATGAGAGCCCAGAAACGGCGAAGCCGGGCGACGCCGCCGGCGAGGGGCATGGTGCCCATGCCGGCGAAGCTCCAAACCATAACAATGGCGGCGATGGGCTCGTGGTGGAGAACCATACCAAGGACGGCCGCCTGTTCACCGTTCCGATGCCGGCCGGAGTTGTGACGGTGGCGCCTGAGATGGCCCTCAGCAACCGCAGCTACTACTACCCGCCGCCGGCGTATCCGTACGCACAATACTATTACCCCTACAACCAGTACTACCAGTATCCACAGCCGTACCCGGCGTATGCTGCTTGCAGCCCTGCTGCCATGTATGGGCATGGCTATCCACCGGAAGCTTTCTGTGAGGAGAACCCAAATGCATGCACCATCGTGTGACGTGTAGTATGTAATAATATAAAAGAAGTGAGTACTTCTGTATATAATAATCGATCAATGGATCAATGTAATATATATATGGAACTGTATAAATTTCATGGTTTCTCCAATCCTTGTTGTTGGTTAATTTGGGGGTACGGTGCTTCAGTTTGATTGAAGGCTTTTTTTTAAAGGGTAAATTTCGGTCAAATCTTAAACAGAGAGATGAAGTAAAATTTGCACCATTGAAAGTTTTCAAGAGCCATCTAGATAGTACATAAGCAACTAGCTAGGAATGAAAGTGTGAGGATTGATAGTCACTAGGATGTCTGTAATTGTCAAGAAAATAACTTTTTATAGGCCATGTACTTTTAATGCAAAAGTCAGAAATGATCTCAAGATGTTTGTATGGACTCGATGTAATTACTATGAGTTAATAGAATACTTCCTCTATAAAAAAAAGGAATGGAAGCCTGCTGCCATGTTTATCTCGAACAACATTGAAAATGTGCAAGTCTTGTTTTAGATACTGAAAATTGTGTGTAATATACGCATTTATCTTAAGCTAGCAATATGAAAACAAAATTTTAGAATACCTTAGTACAAAACGGTTTTGATATATATACTAATGACATAAATCACTCCATGCATATGCATGAGTCCATGGTGTTCATTCTGATAGGGAAAAAAGGGTACTATGAACAAAAAAAGTGACTTGGAAGCATCAAGAAACATAACAAAAGACATGCGCAAGATCTCTCTATATATACTTTTTTTCTGTTCATTATTGTTATCTACTACAGCATGAAAGCTAGAGTACATATATATAAATGTATACATGTATGTATGACATATACAGCAGATAGATATTGACTGAATGAAGAACTAAACAAGAAGAAGAAGAGCAGAACTGATAAACACACGTACGCAAAATTCATTTAATTCGATTTACTCTCTACGCCGGATCCGGTTTGGTGGTGTATACATGGACGCCGATGGCTACGACGACGATGGTGAGTATACAGAAGTAGAGGATGGCGTGGACGAGGATGGCGAGGGCGCTGGTGCCCATGTTGCCGAACTCCACCACCCTCACCCTCGCCGGCAGCTGGAACAGGAACCCCGGCGACAGCAGGATGAACAGCACCACCGCCACGATGATCGGCCCCCAGTCCGTCGTCGTCACCATCGCTAGCTCTTCTCTCTGTCGTCTCGCGCGCGCGCACACACACCTTTGCTTGTTGCTAGGTTGTATACTGATCGAGAGCGATCGAGTGATGAGGTTCCTGTCGGTTTGGGGAGTCAATAAGGGTCCCGGTAAATGCCATCCTTTGGGAGCAAGGAACCCAAAGGCAGCGGTTGCAAAAGACAAAGGTGAGCAGAGAGCAGACTCGTGTAGAGCAGCTTTAGCTTTCTGGTTCTGGAGGCCGCCGGCAGCAAGGAAGAGATCTTGTAAGCGCAGCTCTGTTTGCATTTATATATTTTTTATTATTATTATTATTATTATTATATTACCATGTATGTATATAAATCATACTTGATCATTTGTACTTATTTTTCATACTACAATGTTAGTATTATAACAATATGCTAAAAGATTATGGGATCCTTCGGATTTTTTTCACGTAGTAAGATCTGGAGTATCTTAAAATAAGTATATAAATGTACTATAAAACTGATAAATAAGTATGCACTTACATGTAAAGTGGTTTTTATATTGATTAAAAATACGAGTAGCTACACTTGGATGTAGGAGAAACTCACCCTTCTAAAATTGGTCTACTAGAAATCGATATGAGTGGCTAAAATCGATTTCTAGAGACAGACACATAGAGCTGGATGAGAAAACTTCCATTATGAAGATTTCTAACCATCTCTACAAATATTTTCTATAGCAGTGACCATCCACTTCAACTACACTTTCCCAAGATAATAAAAAAAAACTAGGGATTCTCATTTTTGGATAGGCTTATAGGGCAGTAAGAAGGATAAATTTTTGGATTTTGGTGGGGTTCAACTTAAGGGATGGTTCAAAAACCAAGTTCCGGAAACGGAAAGATATTTGGTTAGGGAGTCAGACCTTTAAGCTACAGATTCCCAAACTTGTTTAACATAGTTCGCAAAAAAGAAAACACAAAGATAGTCAAAAGTAGCATTATTTCCCTTAATGTTTCTTTCAGGAGGGGACTAAGTAAAACTGTCGTTTAAAATCAAGATATTTCTTTGATTCCTCGAAAATGAGGTAATACTAACTAAGAACAACCTAACTAAAAGGAACTGGCAAGGAAGCAAATATTGTGAGAGGTAATTTTGAGACTATTTAACATCTGTTTTTTAATGTAATAAATATGCCAAATTTCTGTCATGTGTTGCAAATGGTGTTTGGTATTCCCCACTGCGCATACTGCGGCAAACCTTTTTTGGAATTGGTTGTTACTAGCAGAGCGGTTGCATTTTGTTTGATCCTTATGGCTCACTATAAATTATAGCTTTTTAACAAGAGCAACCCTAAAATATTTTTGCATGTCTTGTTTAGAGGAACATATTGGTCCAGTTTTAGCGTCAGATGAACAAGGGAAAAGAATGCATCTACAACACCTATCAGACTCTTGAGACATCAGGCTTTGGTATTTTTTTTCCTCGTATGGATGACCTGTTATGTCTAAGATTGTGAACTGATTTCCTGTCATTTCTGTGATTCTGCTTTGAGCATGAGTACGAGAACTTATGAGCAAGATGAAGCTGGATGTTTATTTTACTATTAAAAAAATAAAAAATTAGCAAGGTGAGACTAAAGTTCTCTACTTCTCTTATATGCATATATGAATGTACCTTTGATGTTTGATTTAGAGTAACTGGAAAAAATCTCTGTTTAGGCCAAGCTCAGTTATATTATATACTCTCTCCGTCTCAAAATAACTGTTATTTACGTTTCTCAAGAAACAATTTTGACTAAATATATATTAAAAAATATCAATGTTTATGGTACATAATTAGTATCATTGGAAACATTTTTAAGTCTAGTTTTTAATAAATTTATTTGAAAAACATAAATATTACACGTATTTTCTATAAATTGAGTCAAATTTATGATACGAAAACTAAAAGCGATAATTAATTTGTGACGGAGAGAGTATATTTCAACGGGTTGCAAGGTAAACTGTAGGTCGAAGCATTCCGCTGCCGCCAAAGGAGAGCGGAGGAGTCGAGGATTGATTGAGCGGCATGCCGGCATCCAATTTGTTTGGAGAAGACACGATCTCTCTTTCCCACCGCAAGGAATAGCCCAAAGCCCACAACACACAAGGCCAGCAGACCGAGGGGGCTCAGACTACGAGCCAGAGCAGAGCGAATAGACTTAAGGGCAGGTACACAAACAACTTATACAATGGGTCGTCTTTTAAGTTATAAATAAAACATAAATTTAACAAGAATAAAGCTAAATAAATTGATAACTAAGTTATACGTGATCCACTGGGTATGAAATTTTTACTATAGTTCAAGCATACAATAATGAGTCCACCATAAAAATTTCGCCACAATTGGATCATAGGAACTACATATATCAATTATTCGATTTAATTACAGAAAAATATAGATTTAAAGCTACAACAAAAACATTATACTAAAGTATATCATATTATATATTCACTGTGTAGATCTACTCATCAGAAGTCCAACAAAATTGAAATTTTCATTTTATGATTTTTTTTATGATTTATTATGATTTTTCAAAGATTTAGCGGAAATAAATAAAAAAGAAAAAGACAAAACCACCATCCAAAACCGCTCTAGGGGGTTATTTGACCGGTTTTGAAAGTTCAGGGGGTAGAATATCCGGTTTCATAGTTCGGGGGATGAAGTAGTCCACCTAGATAATTTGAGAGGTTATGTAGACTTTTTCCCATGAAAAAGGAAGGAAACATTTCATAGGATTACTTTTCTATGCCTCATCTTTGACCAGTCTCGGTGGGAGTTTCACCAGGATGTCATGCACATTTATTAGAGCGTCATGTCAGCAAAACTATATTTTTTGCATGAAACGAAGAGAAGAGAGAAGGAAATAGTTTCACCATAGTGAAACCCCGCGGGCGTTGTTTCTCACGCGGTGAAACGAGATGAAATCCTCACTGAGGGCTAAATCGTTTCACCATCTTGCATGTGATCCAATCGTTTTGCAGTAATTAAATGCTTTGTCCAACCTAAGAAACATCAAGGTGAAACTCATGCATTGTAAAGGTTGTTTCATTATTCGTTTCATTGATGTTCTATCAGCGGATTTATTTTAGAAACGGTATATTGAAACGGGCCACTAGCCACTGACACTGACACTGGCTTACAACCATGAGGTCGGACTTCGTGGAAAGAATCCTGGCACAAAATGATCTCCTTCCCGCGCAACGCTCGCGCTGCTTTTCACGGTCACCGCGTAGCTCACTACGATTTTAGGCCCCACTCATCCAAATCCAAACCAACCAAAAAAAGAGGGTCTCGATAAAAAAAAAGAAAAAAAAAAGAGGGAGGCGGTCAGGCACTCAGGCCGGCCTGCTCTGCCCGCACTCGCCTGCAATGCATGTGATGATGATGCCGCAGCCAGTTCCTGTGTGCACCGGCTACTTCCTGAGCTATTGCCAAAGGCCATCTTTCTTTCTTTTTTCAATTCCATAGGATTAAAGAAGCATGTCATCTTAATTCCTGAGCCTTTTCTTTTCCTATCCTTTACTTAGGCTTTGTTTAGTTCCAAATTTTTTGGCAAAATGAGCACCGTAGCAATTTCGTTTGTATTTGACAAATATTGTCCAATCATGGACTAACTAGGCTCAAAAGATTCGTCTCGTCAATTTCGACCAAACTGTGCAATTAGTTTTTATTTTTATCTATATTTAATACTTCATGCATACATCTAAAGATTCGATGTGACGGGGAATCTGAAAAATTTTGCAAAATTTTTGGGAACTAAACAAGGCCTTAACCTATAATCCAAAGAGGGCCCTTAGCAAGCACACATATATCCACGCTGAGGAGTGATTTTTCCTATCTTGCCAAACATGGAGAGGAGGGATGGAAAACTGTTGGAGAATATTTTTTATCAATTTGCTAAAAATCAAGGATGGGGAAGAGAGATAGTAAATTGTTGGAGTTGATTTTTTTCTTCCACACTCCTTCGTCCTGATCGGTATTGTTTGAAGGTTCACAAGAATTAAATTTTCAGACAGTATTTTTAAATATGAGAATATGAGAACGTAGGCCAACGAAAATTCTATTTTGTAGGTTTTAACTATAAAAGTTAAGAAGCTAGGATGGTAATCACACTCTCGTTGCTGCAGCCTGCATAGGAGCCTAGGAGGTTTTTGCCGCAATTTGACCTCTGGACACTAATTTGACCTCGAGAATTTGCCACAATTCGACGAAAGTTTGTTTTGGAGATTCTGAACGTGAGTTAGGTGCCAAACACGGGTTGTGGTGCCGCAATGGCGAGCATAGGTGGCCACTAAAAATCAACAAGTAGGTCTATTTTCTCTTTTTATAACAGGAAACTGTTGGTGGTAGTGTCTTTTTTTCCAATATTTTTTTGTAACATTGCAAATTCATTTTTTGGATTGTTTTGTAGTACTGTTGGATATGTTCTAGGTTATATCTTTTTCTGCCACTTGAAAAATACTCATTAATTTGACAAAAAAAGTTTTAGGAATTATTTGAGATGCTCTAAAATAGGGATATTTTTTTCTATCCCGCTAAGAGCTTGTTCGATTAAACTAAAGGGATTACAGGGTGATTTGACAGGATTAAATCCATTATAAATCGACTTTGAATAAGCCCTACAAAATTTAAAATGTAATTGACTTTACCAAACAATATCCTCTTAGCTGTTAGCCCGTTACTAATATAATACTCTCCATCCTAAAAAAAAGCTTAATGTTTAAGTATCTAATAATTTTGTTTAAAATATCGATGTTATAGTTTTTTTGAACCCGGATACATATTAGCTTGTGATTGGTTACATACATACAATATCGGTCAAGTTCGATAAAATAGGCATATATACATAATTTTATTTGAGCACTAATATGTCGTCTCCATGTGTCCTCTATATACAAATTCTTTTTTTTTTTTGATTGGTGCCTTCTGTATTCAAATTTTATATGCAAGGAGCACACTAATTCGTTCACTTATTAAAACATTATGATTAAAAATATTGTTTGTCCGGTATATTCGTCGGATAAGTTTAAACGAAGCAGCCAGTTTTGTGGGAAATTCTATTACCGTACGGATACGGACTCTGCTGTAGCAGCAGCAGGCGTGTTTGAGAGCGAGTGGAAGGCCGGCCAGCGCGGCGATGGATGTCAAGTGCCGGCGTCTGGAGGGGAAGGTGGCCGTCGTGACGGCGTCCACGCAGGGGATCGGCCTCGCCATCGCCGAGCGCCTCGGCCTGGAGGGCGCCGCCGTCGTCATCTCCTCCCGCAAGCAGGTCCAGCTGAGCCGGCAAATCTTGTCGCTTCTTCCTTCTACCCTCCTTTGGTTGCGGTCCTCGCTTTGGAATTCCCCTTGCTGCTCGTTCTGATTGGGGGTGTTTCTGTGGATCGATTCGGGGGGGGGCGTTGCAGAAGAACGTGGACGAGGCGGTGGAGGGGCTCAGGGCCAAGGGTATCACCGCGGTGGGCTCCGTCTGCCACGTCTCCGACGCGCAGCAGCGCAAGAGTCTCATCGAGACGGCCGTCAAGGTCAGTGTTGGGGTCTTGGGGAAGGGGTTACATTGTCAGATTACTCTTGTTGCTTTGCTATGATGCTAATTGCTATCCCATCAGGCCTCCCTGCGGTCAACGTTTTGCCAAACCTCATGGGGAGCCTAGAATTAAGTTTGGAGTGCATGTGCATCAGGAAATTTGGCTGTTTTGTTTTATCATAATTCATAAGTTCGTAGCTTTATTACTCCACATGTCCTGTGAGATGACGGGCCACAAGGCTCATTACAAACTATTGGGAGGGGGTCAGTCCAAACAGCAGACTGACCCAGATCCCAATTCACTCCCAAATGAGTTAAACTGTGAGCACAATTATTACATGAACGAGAAACAAAGGACTAAAGGAGATATACACTCTAGTAAAACTAGTTGTGATAGACGCTACAAGATAGTGAAGATGGTGCTTCCTGGGGCGAGGTCATAGGCTCTTGACTTAAGGGCCGTCACAAGCATAGCTGAATCCGTTTCATCATTCATATGTGAAATTCAGAAGTGTCAGCAGTACTTGTAGTGCAACCAGGGGCGAAGCTAAGTTGAAGACCGTGGGTGCCCAGGCACCCACCAAAATTTGAAAAATCATTATTAGGAGCAGATTTTCATCATGGTTATAGGTTAAACTTTCACAACTATAAGAGAAAGGCAACCCCCCCTCTAATTTGCTCTAGCTTCGTGTGCAACCCTGCAAACTTATGCTTCAGCACAAAGGGCACCATGTACTGACTGAATCTTTCCCGCTCCAGTTGCTAACCCAAGTACCCAACACCACTGTGGTCACGCAAAATGAAGCCCCACCCACCTGTTTTACTAGCATTGCTGAAGGCTCCATCAATATTCAGTTTTATCTCTTGGTACAGTGGAGAACACCAGCGCAAACTAGGCTTTGGCTCCTTCTCCTATGAGGAGTTGGTCTCTGCAACCATGCTTCTGCTCCTATGAATCACCTCTTCATAGGATCTTGCAAGTTCTCCAGCGTTTATCTTGTCTTACGAACCTGCTTGATTCTCCCGCTGGATGCATAGATCAACTTCAAGCAACCATGGATTCATAGCCAAATCTCACTGTATACAAGAGTATTCGAGATACAGTTTGCGGTAAATTGGTGGACAGGTGGAGAACTAGAGGTAAAGACTCTGCAATAGCAGGGGAAGGGGATTAGAGAGACAACGAGGAGGGAGAAGAGGCTGCAACCTTTTGGTTCATGTTTGTTGATGATCCCTTTGCTATTGCAGCTACTCTCCTTGTCGTGCTGATCCTTTGGTCGCATGGGCTGAGAGGCCACTCACCTAGCTCATTTGTATGCTTGTATGACATCTTGTTCCTCTCATTCCACCAGTTCCATAAGAGTAAGATTATCTCCAGTCTATGTTGCTCTTCCATTGATAAAATATATTTGACAACAGCATAAGCATACTCCAAATGAAGCACCTCCAGATGAGTAGTATAGTCCAATTATAGTTGTCTCCAACACCTTCTTACCAGCTTCCATTTTAGTAAGCAATGTCGTCCATCTTCATCAAATGTCATACATACAGGATAACTAGTATCTATCAACATTCCTCTCCTGTTTGTGGTTGTTTGTAGTGGAAGACTGTTATGGGCTAGGTGCCACAAAACTGTTTGACCGAGTTCTTCACTTCCTGGTGAGGACTGACCTTTTTTTTTCGAGACTGCCTTTCTCTCTGATCCTTAAGGACATGTTAAAGTCGATTTGACCTAAAAAGGTCCCTTTGGTATCAAAATGCCAGGCTAGTCTATCATTACTTTCGCAATGGACAGGAATAGCCAAAATGTTCTTCGCATCGTTCTCCCAGATAATAAGACTAGTGTCCCAGGCCCTGATGATTGGATCCGTGAGGTCAAATACTTTGTTTAGGACTGTTACCTCTTGGTGTTACTGGCCTTCGCATGACTCCCTCTGGGATCCAAGGGTCCACCCATAAATCAATTTGGAAGCCATCACCAACTCTCTATATTAGGCCAGATTTCAACGCCTGCAACTCTCGCACAATTGACAATACTTCTTCAAGAGTAGGAGATCCCAGGTTTCTCTTTCACCTCCAAAATCTGACCATCAGGAAAATATTTAGCTCTCAATACTTGAGCGCAAAGGGATTCAGGATGCATTAGTAATCTCCATCCTTGCCTAGCAAGCATGGCAAGGTTAAACAGGTGCAGATCAGATCTCTGTACCCTAGACCACCTTTATTTTTCTTGCTACAAAGAAGGCCCCAAGGAAGCCAGTGCATTTTTATTATCATTGTCTTGCTGTGACCAGAAGAATCTACAAACCATTGTACTCACTGGACACTGGTGGAGCTAAGTTCAGGGCAACCTGGCCTGGGCTATGCCCCCCCTCTCCTCCGATAAAATCCACTGTGCTGCATACCTGTCAAATCTGACTTGGACCTATTATCTTGTTCTTCCACACGGATACATCTCAACCTGACAATGGTTTGGGTTAAACCTGGTTTTTTGGTTTGGTTTTACTTTTGGGCTGTATTGGTTTGGATTGAAACAGGCTGAGAAGGCTGTTGGGCTAGTTTGGTTTGGTCCCTATTAAAGTGGGCTGATCTGGTTTGGCTGTGAATAATAGAATTTACAATGATCTTTTATTCTATCTATTTATTTTTTGCTTTTGTTTATGGCTAAATATAAACAATAGCATGAGGTGCCAGTGAAATGGTGGGTTGGATATGTATTTCAATGGGTTGAGCGCATGAGTGGTATGGTTTGGTGTGGATGATTGAAGTCATGGTCTAATTTGGTTTGGATTTGACTTTCACATATATATGTTTTGGATTATTGTGGGTTTGGTTTGGATCTCGGCCCACTGTCAGGGTGAGATACATCTGGCCAAAGAAGTCTGAATCTATTACTGATTATTGGTACTATGACAGCCAAAAACATACAAAGCTCTGCTGACTGCCTAGAGTCCTAGTCTCCTAGACCAACACAACACAGTATGGTTTCATGCCTCTCTATTCTTAAAAGTGAGGCAGGCTGATTCAGGTTGATGGCTAGCTGAACTTACATTTATTTTGTTAACATTTCGACAAAGAGGGATCATACTTTGTCTTATTCGTTTGCGTCTAAGGTGTACCTTTTTCATTATCTCAAACCACTTGTTTCGTTAAGCATGTTGTACAGTGTTTTAGTTTCTGTTCATGTCTTAGATACTGTAAGGCATTTGAGGACGTGGAGATTCTTGTAATAGTAATCAACTGATTGTATTGTATTGTTGCAGAGCTTTGGGCACATTGACATTCTTGTCTCCAACGCTGCTGCAAATCCTACTGTAGATGGCATACTTGAAATGAAAGAGGCTGTTCTCGATAAGCTGTGGGATATTAATGTCAAGGCTTCTATCCTTCTTCTTCAGGTGAGAAAATTCTTCCACCTATTACATTCTGTACCAATAAAGTTGACATCATTCTCTTCCTCTACCAAATGTTTTTCAGGATGCTGCTCCCCACCTACGGAAGGGGTCATCTGTGATTATCATTTCTTCAATTGCTGGTTACAATCCAGAACAAGGATTGACAATGTATGGTGTCACAAAGACTGCTCTCTTTGGTCTCACAAAGGTATTAATGTTTATCTGTTTCTTTTTGGGGTCATTTTTCACTTTGTTTGCTGTCACTGATTTTTTGTTCGTCAGTAGCCATTTTTTACTTTGTTTGCTGTCACTGATTTTTGTTCGTCAGTAGCCATTTTTCACTGTCATTTTTCAGTGTCCTTGGGCATCGGTGGAGCCTTGCATGCTTTTTTTAAGATAACCTGGCAAACTAATTTTTTTGGATACTTTATTACTGAGTTATTGACCTTTACCTTTTAGGCTCTTGCTGGTGAGATGGGACCCAATACTCGTGTTAACTGTATAGCCCCTGGTTTTGTTCCTACACGGTTTGCTAGTTTCCTCACAGAAAATGAGAGCATTGTAAGTGATTTCTGTCTTTGCTTGCATAGTTTGTACTCATATATTTCAATGATTGGTTAACGAAAAAGGAAAACATTTGGCACTGTTATATTGTTTCCTTGTTATCCTAAAAAAATTCATTGTTCTATATATTCTTTAATGTCTATGTGGATCATAGTTTACTTAGAGGGAAAAGAGAATATATCATCTTTTGAATGCTCTATTGTGCCACGTGAAGGCTACCCTGATCTGAACTTCAATTTTTGTTACTGCCTTTAAACATTTTCCTTGTCTGATTTCAATTGTTGCATATTATCTGATTGCTACGTGTTAGATGTGATCTTTAATTTTAGCGTGTTTCTTTTCTACTGTCTATTTGATTTCCATGTTTCAAAAGCTAGAAATGGCTTGCTAAAAAGGATGGTTCAGAAGGGGTATTTAAATTAGATGCCATTATCCATGTGCCGGTGTTAAGAGGATTATTACCTATGATACCTAGGTACAAAACTTTAAGATACTCGCTGAGGTTCTTGCCTAGTATGTCATAATTATATTGTATTGGCGCAAAAAAGTGGCTCACACCTATTGATGTCACCTGTATGTGCGTAGTCTTCGGGGTTGTGTTGTGTTGTGTTGTACTTTGGTTCTTCCACCTTTTTTCTTCTTAATATAATGATGCGCAGATCTCCTGTGTTTTCCGAGAAAAAAAGACTTTATCCAGCTTATTGTTCCTTCCATTCAGATGCATGCACCTAACCTAAATCATTCTGCAGAGGAAAGAGCTTAACGAGAGGAGCAAGCTCAAGAGATTGGGTACTGTGGAGGACATGGCTGCGGCTGCCGCATTCCTGGCATCTGACGATGCATCATACATTACGGCTGAAACAATTGTTGTTGCTGGAGGGACACAGTCTAGGCTGTAAATCTGGTTGAAGTATTGACTTGGCTGCTAATAATGTGTACTGGTGCCGATTGCCGCTAGGCCAAGGCACTTAGATGGTATAGCAACTATATACTGTAATAATTCGCTATGAAGCTAGTTGGCTACTGTTCATTAAATTGCATTGTATTGTAGTGTGACTTGAGCCCCCATCATAAAATATAATGGACTTTCAGTTGACTTAAGTCAAACCGTCCTAAGTTTGATGTAGAAAAGACTAACAATATGTACAACATCAAATGAGCTCTTTTGATACATGATGAAATGTGATTCATAATTTAGCTATTTGATGTTGTACATATGATCAGACTTAGCATGGATTGACTTATAGAATAACTAAAACCGCCTTATATTAGAGGACAGAGGAAGTATAAACGACGGCAGTATACTGGAATAGAGTTATACAGGCGAAAAACACCCAATGAAAGCCCACACTAGAAACAACCTAAGTTGCATTTAAAATTTAGGGCGTGTTTGTTTGATGCCTGTCAGATAGCTTTCCATCTAGTCAAGAATCTGAACCTAGGCCATCAAAATCCTACGTCTGAGAATCATTGCGCAGGTTTTCAGTCTTTGAAGCAAACAACCCCTTGCTGTTTTTGTCTAAATTAGGGTAATTTTAGACGATGCAGGTACTTCTACGTATCAGCATGCATTTATGCAAAAAGCGGGCAATAATTTTTTAATAAATGGGAGACTAATAATAGTGTCCTGTACCTACTCCCTCCAGCATTGCTTCTTACACAACAAAAAGGAAAATGACAACGAAATATTGTGCTCATGCAAGATCTTCGGATGGGAATGTGTGGGTGACAGTATCCCAGTTAAACCAACCATTCCATATTTGCATGTAGCTTCCTTTCACACATTCCATTTTGTGGATCTGATCTTCTCTTGTTCCAAACTTTTGCTTCTGCGTTGCATCTTCTGTGTCACTGAAAATTTCAAAACAAAGAGAAGGCTTGAAAACTGAGCCGATCGAGTATTGTGGGGGCTCAAGAGGTAATTAAACATGATGTTGTAATCCTTGGTAGTTTACGCTATCAGTATTCTTGTTTCTTTTTATTTGATTTCTTAGAAAATGTCGTTCTAATTTTCCTAGCTTAAACTTGCTGTGTAGATTGATTGATCTGGGGGAAAGGAAAAAAGATAAAGAAATACTTGGCTATCGCTGGCCATGTAAATTGAATGCTTCTTCCAAAATGTGGTAAGCCATTTTCTCTGTTTCTGCGATCAAATTAAAAAGTTGAATCTTCTTTCTAATATATGCAATATTCACTGGTGTTTGTATCTTTTTTCTTCGTTTCACTTTTTCTTCTGGAATCTGTTGGTATGTGAAACTATATTATTTTTTCCCCAGAAATAAGAAGAAATCTGAAACCATGAAAAGTGTGGCCTTCTTGATTCTCACTTTTCCAAGTGATGCAGTATGAAGTCTCATAGAACTAGTGATTCTTTGAATATGTCTACAACAGTTTTTCCACAAGTTTTTGGTTCCCAACAGGAAACAAAAATACATGAAAATATTTTGGTAAATTTTTAATAGCTGAGATGTTTGTGTTTTGTTGTAAAAATTTACTGTTTTCTTCTAATAGAATTATTTGAGCCTACTTATTGAACTGCATAGGAGTAAACAACAGAACAGACTGACATCAGTTAAAAGAGATGATGCAGTTACAGTTACAAGCTCACATCACAGTATGTTAAGATTTATAATCAATAATCATATTAGCAGGAGATTTGAGTTTATGTTTGTTTCATTTCCCAGGAACAGTCAGCGAAGATAGATCACAAAAAAATTCTCTTGACACCAAACAATGGCCCATCAGCAAGAAGACCAAAATCATGGACAAGTGAGCACCAGTCCTTCTGTTACCCCTGCCGCCGATAACGGAACACCAGCAGATAAGCTTGAGAAGAAGAAATCGAGCTCCTCGTCTTCCAAGTCATCAGAAAACTTAGACGAGGATGATTTCTTTCAGATAGAGGGTCCAATACTAGGCAGCACATTATCATTTGCTGATAATGCAGCAATCTCAGATATTAGAAAACAGAGCAGTTCGTCTTCGCATCATGCCCCCACTGACCCAAAGCAGTCACCACCAGTCCAGGCCATGTCTAGGGCACCGGATGAGTGTCCAGACCCCAAAAGGATCCCGTCATCTGTTTTCCGGAGGTCAAAATCGAAATCACCAACAGACTGGAGTGTGACATCAAATGAATCTCTCTTTAGCATCAATGTTGGGAATGCGAGCTTCTCGAAGGATCATTTCTTCTTGTATGGCAAATCAGGTGAACTAGGCAACCCTAATGACCCATTGGCGCCACTGCCGCCGTTGCCAAGGCTGAGCACTAGCTCTAGCCCAATGAAAAGTGAGGTGGCAACTGTACAGGACGGTGCTAAAGTGAAGCCTGCTACCAGGGTTGGGGGCGATGGTGATGACAATAATGAGTATAACAACAGCTTGTCACACCGGTCTGATGCTAGCACAACAAGCTTCGCGTTCCCAATGTATGGCTTCTCTGCATGACAGCATTCCATCCCTCAATATTTACTGTATAGAAGTTAGTTTCAGCTATTTCATCATGGCATCATAAATGGAGTGTTTTTACACATGAGATAGTTAGTAACTGAACATTGACAAGTACTAAGTGTCTTCTAGGATATATCTTTTATATTCAGTCTTTCCTAATAGAGCCAAAAAAAACACACTCTAATACTAAATAGAGCATCTGCATATAAAGTTCAGTTAGCATCGCTAAAGAGCAGATTATAGTAATAATTAGACTGTCAATATGTGTTTGCATTGGTGAAAGATTCAACCAATGTTTTCTGAATCCAAGGTGTTACGTATTCATTCCTAATTATCTGCAATTTCTTCAGATTGGCAGGTGAAGTGAGGTCTAGTGAATCCCTGAAAGGCGATGCTCCTGAGCTTGCCCGGCAAAGCACATCGCAGCTATCACAGCAGGCAGAGCCTCTTGTTGAGCAGGAAGCACCGAAAGTTGAAGACAAGGCACTGGAAGCTGAGCAAGCCCCGGCCCTGGCCACAGCACCAGAACAAACACCGGCACCAGCACCAGAATCAACACCACAACCACCAGCCGCGACAAAATGGTTTCCTTGCTGTTCTTGTTGTTGCTGAGGATGCAGTTCCCTCTCCATGGGATTTGTTGAGTTTCTGAAGTGGCAGAAGGCTGGATGCAGCAACAGGCTAAAGTCAACCATCTATGGGAGACTTTCTAGTAACTGGGTTGGTTCTGATCAGCAAACTATGTTAATGGAAACAACGGTCAACCAAATTACTTGCTCTGAGTTGTGTAGATTACAACAATAGTATATGTATACACTAGTAATCTTATTTTGTAAAAATGTGACAGTAGCTACTAGCAAGACAGAATATGGTGCTTTACACTTTATTTCTCCTCAGTTTGCACACAGCTTTTTAACCAATACTATACAAACAATTTCCAAGGACAGTCAAAATATATTTTTTTCGTACGTGGATGGTTTTCCGAAATCGACCTTAGGCCACCAATTCAAGAAAACAACCATTTATGTAGGTTAGGCTAGTTTTGAGATCCGTTGAGATGATCGTTGAAAAACTTCAGTGGTGCACCAAAGCACTCCAGTGAGTACTCACACTGTCAAATGAATGGGCTAAAAGTTATCATCATAGACATGCCCAACACAAAATCAATGTATAAGACTATATGTTGTGAAATTAAGCACATAATCCATATCACCACTTATTCACAACCACTATTTTCCACTACACATAAATCTCACTCAAGGACTCTTTCATCTATAAAACCCTAGTGCATGATGCAAAACCTTAAATTAGGGAATCCTTCTATGTACCAAATCTACATGATATTATAAATCCTCAATGAATGACCCCCGTTCTATAACTTGGGTACAAACATAACCTCTAAAGTACTATGTGCCACTCAAAGTAGGGTCATATAAATAGATGTTATAGATAGACATCGCGACACTACTGCTAAGGCTTGATAAGCGGTGAAGAGCCTCACGCTTGCGGCTACCGCATCGGCCCGCTAGATTGGGGTTGCGCAAGGTAGACCCCTTTTGGGGATGATGCCACATTCACTACTCTTCTCTCCCACCTTCGTGTCAATGTCTCCCCATGGTCTATCCTAGTGATAGAGGAGAGGAGACATGTCATCTTCCATCTCGACTCAGAATAAGACATATATTTTAAGGGCATGTTTGATGCTAAATCTAAATTAGTCATTTGAAGTTTATTCCTAGAGCACCCAAATAGGTGGATTAGTTTTTAGTCAATACCTCAAGTGACAACTATATCTCACTAGTTGGCAAAGGGAAACTAAGGTGAACAAATAGCTAATAGTTTATGTGTCTAAACATCGTATCGCTAAACTTTATTTAGAGCCTGCCTAGAATAATTAGAGCTAGTTGTTAGCTTGAGTTAAAAATTCAACTTAACTAGAGTTGGCCCACTAGTTGGCTAACAAATAATCTCTCCATTCCAAATTATAAGTCGATTGACTTTTTTGGTATATAGCTAGACATAAGGTATGTCTAGAACTCTAGATACATAACAAATTTGATGTACTGAAAAAGTCAAAGCGACTTATAATTTGATATGAATGGAGTAGTTAGAGGCTTGACTAAAAAATTAGTCCTCCTATTAACCCCTATTTGGATATGCAAAGCTAATAAATAGCTACTAACACAAGGGCGAAAGTAGGTAGTAACTAGGGGGTGCAAATGCACCCCCCAAATTTTTTGAGAATAGTGGTTTTCTCTAAATTTTTACCATATATGCACCCACAATAACACAAGTTTATGCACCCACGACTCAAATGCACCCCTTTTAGTTTTGCTCTAGCTTCGCCACTGTACTAACAAATATCTCTATACATTTAAAAAGATATTTAGGGCAACTTTAATAGTCTCTTTATATTTTTTCGTACCGATAGAAATAGAGGTTTTGGTAAAAAAACCATCCGACAACTTGTGTTGATAAAAATAGAGATTTCGTTGAAAAAAAAAATCCTCCAACAACCGTTTCAATTAGATCGTAAACTATTGTCAGCCTCTATTACTAATTTCTTGCTAACTCGGCCTTGTTTGGATGCAATTTTTTTTTTTGGATTTTGGCACTATATCACTTTCGTTTTTATTTAATAAATATTGTCCAATCATAGAGTAGGCTTAAAAGATTCGTCTCGCGATGTATGGACAAACTGTGCAATTAGTTTTTATTTTTATCTATATTTAGACCTTGTTTAGTTCCAAAAAATTTTGGGAAATCGACAAGGTAGCACTTTCGTTTGTATTTGACAAATATTATCCAATCATGGACTAACTAGGCTCAAAAGATTCGTCTCGTCAATTTCGACCAAACTGTGCAATTAGTTTTTAATTTTGTTTATATATAATACTCAATGCATGTGTCTAAAGATTCGATGTGACGAGGAATCTGAAAAATTTTGCAAAATTTTTTGAAAACTAAACAAGGCCTTAATGCTTCATGCATGTGCCGTAAGATTTGATGTGACGAAGAATCTTGAAAAGTTTTTGTTTTTTGGTGAACTAAACAAGGCCTTAACTTTTCAATGAGATCGTAAAATATCTGACAATTAGATCTGCAAACAACAAACAAGATATATAAAAGTTATTAAAATGTGAAAACATATAAAAAACAGTTTTTATTCAATGCCTCATCTAATCTAATAAAGTCAGTCTCAATGCATAGTTTTATGACACAGTTAACAAGACTATAAACTAGATAACCGAGTCACAAGAGTTTCATAGGGATGAAACTTCTCTCTCATTTGATGAAACTCCTTTATTTAATGACCATGTCAAATCAGCAATTAATGTACACGACACTCTCACGAAACACGATAGGTGATCTAGACAGCACACTTGAACCATTCGAAATCGCGATGTAATGTGAACATACTCCAAACTAGCCGGCTGATCTCGCCTGTCGTCCAAACCCACCACCTCTACAGCTCTACGTGAAGGTGCGAAGATTTTCCACCCAAAAGCGACTTGCAGCGGTCCCTCGTCCAGACTAGCCGCCGCCCGCCGGCTTCTGTCTGGGCCTCGTTTAGTTTCAAATTTTTTTTACAAAATAGAAATAGTATCACTTTCGTTTGTATTTGACAAATATTATCCAATTATGTACTAACTAGACTCAAAAGATTCGTCTCGTCAATTTCGATCAAACTGTGCAATTAGTTTTTATTTTCATCTATATTTAATACTTTATGCATGCGTCTAAATATTTGATGTGACGGAGAATCTGAAAAATTTTACAAAATTTTTTCAGAAGTAAACAAGGCCCTGGTACGCCGTACTCGGTGGGCCACCCCTTCCGTCATGGCGTCATGCCGTCATCCCACCAACTCTGACTTCTACCCAACCGGCCAACCCAACCCCACCCCCGCGCCCCGCCCCGCCCGCCCCGCCCCGCAGGCCCGCACGGCTGCTCCTCTCCCTCCGCCTTCCCCAAATCAAAGTCATCAAATCAAATCTTCCATTCGCAGCAGCGGGTCACGAGAGGGTCCCTACGCCACGCCTTTCCGAATCCTCCCTCGCTCGCGACGACAGCCGGCCAGGCGGCGCCGCCGAGGCTGACCCGCCTCCGTCCGTCCGTCCGTCCGATGGCGCCCCGCGCCCCGATGCGCCGGCGGCCTGCACCCGCCGCGGGCGCGGGAGGAGGCCCCGGCCCCGGCTTCGGCGACTCCGCGCGCGTGCTCCTCGCGCTGGCCGCGCTCTACGCCGCCATGTCGCTCCTCGCCTACCGCGTCATCCACATGCGCCACGTCGC